>NC_067410.1:58936634-59236634 GCF_009764475.1 Pristis pectinata | reverse complement strand
AAACTAGTCCATGAGTGACCACACTGGTCCATCAGTGACCACACTGGTCTGTGAGTGACGACACTGGGTCCTGAGTGACCACACCGGTCCGTCAGTGACCACACTGGTCTGTGAGTGACAAAACTGGGTCCTGAGTGACCACACCGGTCCGTCAGTGACCACACTGGTCTGTGAGTGACAAAACTGGGTCCTGGGTGACTACACTGGGTCCTGAGTGATTATATTAGCCCATCAGTGACCACACTGGTCTGCGAGTGACAACCCTGGGTCCTGAGTGATCACACTGTGTAAAGGTCTTGAGATTGCTCAGCTGCCAGACCCACTGGGATCATGCAAGCTACGCCCTGAATACTCGGAAGAACTATCCTGACGTCGGGCAATTAGACAGGGGTCAGCAGTTTACCTTCCTGAACCAGGTCCGGGATTCTGGTGCAACTCAATTCCTGGGCCAAACGTTTGGTTGAGAATCCTCAATGACAACACACCAGCCTTTGTAACATAAACACTTCTATTGCTTACAGTAGGATCAATGGTACAGGAAATGTCCAATAGGCAGTGGTCAAAAGATCAAAGAGCTACGACTATTTGCTAGTTAACATTTAAAATAGAACATGAGCTAATATTGGGACAGATAGCAAAATCTTTTAAAGAGTTTTAATGGAGGACAGAAATAGTTAGGGATTCTGGAATTCAGGGCCTGAACAGCTGATCACCGGTGACAAAGTGAGTTTAAATAGGGTTGAACAAATGGCCAGAAATGGGGAGGTGTCGAATTGGTAGGGAGGGCTGAGATGATGAAGTACTGGGGAATGGAGATCCAGATCAAAAATTATTTTCCAGATAATTAATCGGCCACGAAGGGCTCTACAATAAACCCAGCTACATATTATCCTTTCCCCCTTCGCCCTTCACCCTTCCTTCCCAGGACTGCCCAGCAGACTATTCACTTCAATTGTTTTTCATGTTGGATTATGAATAGAAGGCCATTCAGCCCATTGAGGTTATGTCAAAGCAATCCCATCAATCCCATTCCCTCACTATTTTCCCCTAACCTATTCTCTCACATATGCCCATTAAGTTCTAACCCCTCTCCCATTCTCCATCCACCCGCCTACGCTAAGGAGTAACTTACAGCAGTCAACTAACCTACCAACCCACACATCTTTGGGATGTGGGAGGAAGCAGGAGCACCTGGGGGAAAACACACCTGGTCACATGAAGGAAGTGCAAAGTTCACACAGATGGCGCCAGAGGTCAAGATCGAACCCGGTTCTCTGGAGCAGCGAGGCAGCGGATTTACCAGCTGGGCCACTGTGCTGTCCAAAGCTGTGCACAGACCACTCCTATTGGAAAAGTTATCTCACCACCGAGAGCGGAAAGGGATAGGCACAAAATGCCAGCCTTGCAACCATCACCCATGCCCCAGGAATTAATTAAGATGCAAAAATCATCTGAGTTGACAGTGTTATGACAACATTGGAAAATTGCTAATTGGTTTATTAGTGTCACATGTGCCGAAGTACAGTGAAAAGTTTTGTTTTGCATGCCATCCATACAGATCATTTCATCACATCAGTACATCAAGGTAGTAATTAAACAATCCAATATTGCACCATCCTTCCCACATTTTCAAAGCTTGGAAATGTTATGGTCGGTCTGGGTTTCCCCCAGAGAACTGAAAGGACGTTTATTGTGGTGATGGATTAGGTGAAGCACAGTGTAACATTGCAGCATCAGGTTCATCTGTAAACAGTACTGCTGACAATAGTGATCCAGCTTCTGAGTTTCATTGTACTCTGTGCAATGATGGAATACTTGTATTCAATGAAAGAGATTACCAAAGTTACAGGTCAACTAGGGAGACTAGCTTTTTTTAAACAATTTACCAGTATTAGCATTCATACTTTGGGTTCCGATAAAGGCGTTGTTAGTTGTGGGGTCAGCACAAGATTGAAACATTAGAAGAACATTAACTTTTAGAGAAAGAGCATAGTTTCTGGGTCTAATGTAGGGTTAAATTGGTCTAGTGGAGGGTTGAAGAGGCTACGTTAATCTGTGGGCTTGTGAGACAAACTTCTCCTGATCAGTTTCAATTGTATGACAATTCCATCCATGAAACAAGCCTGTGATACTCAGGTGGTCAGTATGTCATCGACAAGCTGCTATCTGCCAAAAATACAACCCAAAAATCCATTTATGATCTGAAAGGTACATAGAAGAGCTTCCAGGCCACTGATTGCAAGGAGGGTGGAGAAGAATATTGTGTTCCAGAGCACAATGTTCTTGGGTTCCTCACAAGTTTCCCAGCGTGAACAGTCATGTAGGTAATGTACAGTACTGCAGGTAAAAGAGACAAAGCACACCACACAGTTAGATCTCATGTCACACACATAGGAGATCAGAAACTCATCAGGGGAGATTAGAACATAGTCAGTTCTGAACTCTCTGATTGAGAGCGGTCTAACCCCAGCACTAATCCTTTGCGTTGACCAGAAGGGAGATGTTTCAACACTTTTGGAATAAATTTTCAGTAAAAGAAAATAAAGTTTTCTTTGAACTATGCATTACGGAGAAGTCTCACTGATTGGAGGCAGACGTATTTATAGCTAAAATACCAATTGTTACCTGATATTCCCTTTCTGGAACGGGTAATCCCACAGCTGAACATGGCTCTTGTTGGAATCGGTGGCATTAAATAAGCAAAGAGGTCCACTTGCAAGTCCAAGAGCAGATATACAGAAACAGACCACTGTGCCACTAATCGCTAATAAGGAGTAAAAGATGGAGACAAGCATCTGTAGACAGAAAACAAAGACAGTTACTCAACCCATAATATGCCTTCCACTTCCCTTAAGGTTGTCCTTAAGGTCTGTTTTAATTTGCTCCATTGCCTCCTAATCTGCTGGGTGCCTAAACATAACCGGAATGGTTTACCTGGAGACTCAGTCACTTTAAACCCTAAGCCCATGGCTCTAATGCCAACCTGCATTGAGGTGACTATCCAGGCTGTGACAATATTTGGAGGGCTAAAGTTGGCCTAAGAACCCTTAGATCACGCAGAGGAAGATGTGGTATCTTTATCTGCTTTGCATAGTCTTGCTCGTTTGTGAAGATATTGTATGAGGGTGGGTTGTGAAGACACAAGAGACTGCAGATGCTGGAATCTGGAGCAGCAAACAATCGGCTGGAGGAAATCAGTGGGTTGAGCAGCATCTGTGGGAGGCAAGGAATTGTCGACATTTCAGGTTGAAACCCTGCATCAGGGCTGACAATGAAGAGGGGAGGTGGCCAGTATAGAGGAGGGGTGAGACAGGGGCCAGTGGACTGAGGGCTGGTGGGGTTGGATGATAGGCAGGTAAGGGAGGGGAAGGGGTGAAGTTGGGAGACAGAAGCAGGTGGATGATAGATGGAGGCAGAACAAAAGAGAAGAAGAAGATGGAGCCAGGAGGGATGAGGGAAGGGTGAAGGTGGAAACGGCTGTTGGACGGTGATAAACTGCAACAGAAAGGAATCTGATTTATGACGGCGCTGGAATCTGATAAGTAGGGAAGGTGATAATGGGAACCATTAGGGGAGAGGTGACGGGCAGATGGAAGCAGGACCAGATGGGGTGGGTTGTGATACACCTAAATTTGAATGGTCTGCTGATGCTTTTTCAGGGGTTGATGCTCCCTAAATAGAATCTCAGATCACTGTCTGGAAGGAATCAGCAAAGCGTTGAGTTCAAGGGGGTAAGAAGACACAAACAAGTTGAAGATAAATGGTCGCAGTTTTGGAGAAGAATGGCTCATCGCGTGACGAACGTAGTGCCTTCCACATTCACAACCAGTGTGGTCACTTCAGTGAACCCCACAAATAAAAGTGAGTCCTACGTAGACCCTACTGTGAGCAGTTCCAGGCAGTGCATCTTGGGAGTAACATATTGGAGGGAATGCAGCAAAGAATCATATTTGGTTTCCAAGGGTCAAATTATGAGGAAAGATTACACAATCTAGGAAAAAAAGTGCAGATGCTGGAAATCTGAAAAAAAACAGAAAATGTTGGAAACACTCATCAGGTCAGGCAGAATCTGTGGAGAGAGAAACTGAATTAACATTTGGTCCATCATCCTTTATCAGAAAAGTGAGAAAATTTACAACCAACTTGTTTTCTGACTTCTCCTGACCTGCTGTGTTTCCAACATTTTCTGTTTTTATTATAGAGCTTAGGATTGTGCTTTGTAGAACTTAGGACCTTAATTTGGTTGAAGTTTTCAAGATGTTCAGGCAAACTCTAAGGATAGATACAGAACGCCAATAATCCAGCATGCTCAGGGCTTTGGTGGTGTGAGATTAGCAGATTTGCCAGATTATTGAATGTTGTCTATTAATACTCCAACAAACTTTTATTTCAAGTTTTTTTAATATATGTTACACGGTAGAATAATAAATTTTCCAGAGAACCCGATAAGTTTAAAGGGAATGTGGGGAGTGTGTTAAAGGGAGCACAAGGATCAACACCCAGTGAGCTAGGTGCTGAACCATCAGGATTCCCAAATGGTCAGATAACGGATTACTGGAGTTTTACTCCATTGAGAAAGGTTTCAAATTCAAGTTTATTGTTGTCAGAGGCATACATACACAGGAGACAAGGACCAAAAATGCATTTGGTCAGGGGATTTGTCCACTTTAATGTGTTTTAGGACCGCCAATACTTCACCTTTAGTAATTCGTGGCTGAGAAGCTGGTGCAGGGGGCAGGGGTTCATGTTCTCGGATCATTGGACCTGAACTTGAGGGGGACCAATATCTTGGGTGGAAAATTTGCTAGTTCTACTCAGGAAGGTTTAAACTAGAGTGGCAGGGGTGGTCCCTGAGCAGAAATTAGGCAGTTTAGAAATTGGGGGCAAAAACTGTAGTTAACGACAGCAAGTTTAGTAGACAATGTAACCAGAAGCATGGCAAAGAGAGAGGAAAGAACGCTGATTTAAACTGCATTTATTTCAAAAAGGTTAACAGGTAATGCGGACGAACTCAGGGTATGGATTGGATCAGGTGACTGAGGCATTATAGCCATAACTACATGGCTGAGAGAAGAGCAGGACTGGCAGCTCAATGTTCCAGGGTACAGTTGCTACAGGTGTGATAGAGGTACAGGTAAGAGAGGGGGGATTTGCCTTTTTGATGAGGGAGGACATAACAACAGTGCTTAGAGAGCATATTGGGGGATTGTCCAGTGAGGCTATGTGGGTAGAACTTAGAAACAAGAAGAGGTGGTCACTCTGTGGGACTTTATTATAGGTCCCCCAATAGTCAGCAGGAATTAGAGGAGCAGATGTATTAAGAGATCACAGATAGCTGTAAATAAAATAAGGTAGATTTAGTGGGAGATTTCAACTTCCCTAATATTGACTGGGTCACCCATAATTCAACAGGCTTGGATGGGGTGAAATTTGTTAAATGTGTCTAAGAAGGTGTACAAGATGATAAGAGGCATAGATCAAGTGGACAGTCAGAGACTTTTTCCCAGTGTGACAATGGCTAACATGAGGGGACATAATTTTAAGGTGATTGAAGGAAGGTATAAGGGGGATGTCAGGGCTAAGTTTTTTTTACACAGAGAGCAGTGGGTGCGTGGAATGCACTGCCAGCAGAGGTTGTGGGGGCAGATACATTAGGGACATTTAAGGGACTCTTAGATAGACAGATGAATGACAGAGAAATGGGGGGCGATGTGGGAGGGAAGGGTTAGATAGATCTTAGAGCAGGATAAAATGTTGGCACAATATTGTGGGCCGAAGGGCTTGTACTGTACTGTAGAGTTCGATGTTCTTGATCAATATATAGAGGATCGTACTAGAGAGGGTGCAATACTGTACCTCTTCTTAGGGAACGAGGTAGGGCAAGTGACTGAGGTGTCAGTGGGGGAGCACTTTGGGACTAGTGACCATAATTCTATTAGTTTTAAAATGGTTATGGAGAATGATAGGACTGGTCCATGAGTTGGGGAATGACCAATTTTTGAGGCACTAGGCAGGAACTTGCAGAGGTCGATTGGATGAGACTGCAGGTAAAAGGACATCTAGCAAGTGGGAGGCTTTTAAAAGTGTGACGTCAAGACTTCAGGGATAGCATGTTCCTGTTAGGGTGAAGGGTAAGGCTGGCAAGGGAACCTTGCTTGATGAGCAATATTGAGGCTCTGGTCAGGGAAAAGGAGGCACACATCAGGTTTGGGCAGGCGAGATCAAGCGAGTCCCTCCATGAGTATGTGTAGGAGTACATTTATGAGGGAAAGCAGGAGAGCAAAAAGAGGGCATGAGATGGGTCTCACAGACAAGGTCAAGGAAACTTCTGCAGGTATCTACAGTAAAAGGGTGCCTAGGGAGAGATTAGGTCTCCTTAAAGACCAGCATGGCTGTCTATTTGTGGAGCCACAGGAGATGGTTGAGATTTTTGATGATATTTCTCATCAGTTTTTACTGTGGAGAACATGGAAGCAAATGTTTGAAACTTTCCACAGAACTGCAACCTGTGTCGGGTCAGTGGTTCATTTCGAAAGGAGCCAAAAGAAAGGTAATTCATTCTGACATTGTCAGGGCAGACTTACCTTAAGCCTGGAGCTTCTGCAGAAACAGCAGGAGCCGCTGCTGACAGCCGCGGCGTTGATGGAAAGAGCAGCGACAATGACCTGCGAATACAAAAGGCAATGAACACAAGGGATGCATTTAGTATTGAATCGGATGGCTGATCCGCTCCGTACCCGCTGGCTACACACCAGTCCCCGAGCCCGACAACCGCCATACCCTCCAGCTGAGCAGTGAGTCCGAGCAAGGTCCCCCCCCCCCCCCCCCTCCTCGCCAGACCCAGACGAGTCTGAGCAAAGCTGGGGAGGGAGGCTCACGTCCCTTAAAGGCCGGGGAGCAGTCTTTATGTGGAGACACAAGAGACAGCGGACGCTGGAATCTGCAGCGGGTCAAGCAAAGGGATGGTGAAGGCCTCTGGTGAAGACTCTGCATCGGGACTTTTTCTGTGGTCCTGAGACATTTCTGATGTCCAAAATCTATTGAAAGTGATGTGGAGATTTTAAATGAGGATGTAAATTTCAAATTATCAACGATTGAACTTGGTGTGCCTGAGCGGCTTGCCGCTGGAGCTCCTCTCCCGCTCCACCCCAGCCCTTTCACCACAGCTTTGCAGAGTTTTTTTTTTCACCATTTATTTATCCAGTTCCTCCCTAACGGCCGGACTGGAACCTGTTCCCAGTATAGGAGTGCATTCCAGATTGCAACCACACTCTGTGTAAAGTTTGTCCTCATGGATTCCCTCCCCCGTTACCACGTCCTCAATCCCTCCAGCAAAAGGCACAGCCTCCGGCTGTCAACTCTGTCCAGACCCCTCGGCATTGTATATACCCCCATCAAATCACCCCTCAACCTTTTCTTCTCCATACAGTCCCAGCCCTCTAACTTATCTTCTTTTAATTTCAAAAATAGACTGACATGACATTACTATGACTGACTGTCATAATGAAAATATATAAAAAGGAAGAAACTGTGCAAAACTTTTACATTCATGGTCGTTACATTCAGTAGTGTAAACTTTAAAAGCAAAAAAACCATAGCAACATAACCACTTATGTGGCCACCTGGGGTGATACACCCTTTCATTGTTTAAGGGGCTTCCCCAACCCAACTCTGCCCCTCCATGTGCGGTAACGGAAGGAGCCTACTCTGTGGTCCTTCCCCACAGAGGCTTTCCCATGGCTGCACCGAGCTTCAGTGGGTCCCTCAGCACGTACTCCCGCAGCTTGGGCCGTGCCAGTCAGCACCGTTCCTTTACAAACATCTCACTGTGCTGGAAGTTTCAGGAAGACCCAATGACGTCCTTCACCGAGTTGATGACCTACCAGCAGCATTTGATGTCTGTCTAGGTGTGCGTCCCTGGGAGCAGCCTGTAGATCAGGGAGTCCTCTGCTGTGGATGAACCGGGACACAGACCCTTGCATCTGTCTCCACACCCTCTGAGCAAATCCACAGTCTGCAGAGATGTGGGTGACCATTTCTTCCCCACTGAAGCCGTCCTAAGGGCGGCATGCGTTGGGGATATGTTGTCTGTACAGGAAGGATCCAACTGGGAGGGCCCCTCTCACTGCCAGCCAAGCAAGGTCTTGGTGCTTGTTGGTGAGGTATGGCAATGAGGCATTCTGCCAGATTGTTTAGATAGTTTGCTCAGGGAACCACCCCATGTTATCCACCGAGTTTCTGTCCCACAGTGTCTGCAGCACATTCCACGCTGACCATTGCCTGATGGACTTATGCTCAAAGGTATTTACCTGGAAGAGCTCTTCCACAAAGGACAGGTAGTGGGTCAACTGACTGGGATGTTGCTGGGCAATAGGGCCAGACCCATCTTCTGCAACACCGGGGACAGGTAGAACTTCAGCACATAGTGACACTTGGTGCCCACATACATTGGATCCACACACCACCCAATGCAGCCACACACACAAAGGTGGTCATCAGGATGAGGGCAACATTGGGTACACTCTTGCCCCCATTCTCTGGGGACTTGTGCATCATGACCCTTCGAACTCATTCCATCTTGGATCCCCAGACAAACTGGAAGACGTCCCGGGTGATTACCGAGGCAGAGGAGTTGGGGACAGGCCAAACTCTGCTAATCCATCCCTGTAACTGTAGTCCCTTATCTCAGGAACCGTTCTCGTAAATCTTTCCTGGACTCTCTCGAACGCCCTCATATCCTTTCAATAATGCGGCGACCAGAATTCAACACAACACAGTTGACGCTGGACCAGTGTTTTATAAAGGTTTAGCATGACTTCCCTGCTTTTAGACTCTGTGCCTTTATCAATAAAGCTGACAATTGTACTGTGTATGCCTTATGAAACACTGAATAATTTGTGCATCCATTATCCAGATCCCTCTGCCCCTTTGGAACAACTACACGCACGTTTTACACCATGGTAACATATTTTTTATATAAACAAAGCCTTCCCATTCTCCAGGCCGAGATTGAAGTGAATGTGTGTCCAGTCTCAGGCGAGTCCTCTCCCGGCACGGGAAGAGGCTGGTGCTTCAATTAACGCTGCGGGGATCCCAGTAAGTCTGCGCTCTGCCCCCGGACTCCGTTTGGAAGTGTCCCGGCATTCAGCGGAATGACAGACGTGGGGCTCGCTCAGTAGGTCCGGGACTTACTGTGTGGCGAGGGAACGTTTCCTCCAGAACATTTCTGGCAACCACTCGCCTTGCTCCCACAATCAGACCAATGCAACATGCCAGCGTCAGGATTATGTTTTAGCTGTTCTGTTTCTACCTTCCAAAGATTACCGTTCCCCGATATCCCGGGACAAGGGTGTTGTGACTTTGAGATTCCTTTCTCCACGCTCAGTCTTTGAGTAAACTTACCTTTCTCTTGCACACTTGGGCTGCGGACATCAACAGCGCAGCGTCACACCCAGGGAGAGAGTTGCACATTTCCGATTATTAAACCGAAATTTTTATTTTTTCCCCACATCTGCATTCCAAATTCCCAGAGTATTCAACAACGAAACGTCGACTGTCCATCTCCCTCCACGTAGACTGCCTGAACCGCCGAGTTCCTCCAGCAGTTAGTTTCACGCTCCAGATTCCAGCATCTGCGGTCTCTTGTTTATTCTACATACAACGTAGTTCCTGGTTTCGTCCCGTTTGCACATTCGGAATTGTGACGTTTAAAAATAATAAATAGAGGCTCTCACAGGGCAAAAGAGTTGCTACCAGACCCGCGGTACATGGCGGACCTCCACTTGCAACGCAAAGACTCGCAACGCATTTGACACACGCACCGTAACCAGCCGGCCGTTCGCTACACAGGACCATCAACACGAAGGTCCAAAGTGTATTTAACCGGCGCCTCCACAAACTGCCATCGGTGGATAGGTGGGTAAACCCGTGTCCACACACAGCCCCCTGGCAATGCCTAATATTGCCTGCATTACCCGTATAAATGTTAGGTATAAGTATAATTGTGGGCAAAAAGATTGACGTAGACGTGGTAGGATCAAGGGCCCACCAGGAGAGAGGTTGGACAATGTTTCTGTGGAGCGTCGGAGGCTTGAGGGGCGACCTGACAGAAGTTTATAACGTTATGAAAAGGCATACATAGATAGGGGAGATAATCAGAGTCCGTTTCCCATGGTGAAGATGTCAAATACTAGAGGGTAAGACTACAGGTGAGAGGGGGAAAGTTTAAAAGAGACGTGCGGGGTAAGTTTTCGTTTTACACAGAGAGTGGTGGGTGCCAGGAACGGTGGAAGCAGATACGATGGTACCGTTGGAGAGGCATTGAGACAGGCAGATGAACATGCAGGGAATGGAGGGATATGTGCAGGCAGGTGGGATTAGTTTAATTTGGCATCATGGTCAGCACAGACATGGTGGGCCGAAGGGCCTGTCCTGTGTTGTACTGTACCATGTTCTATGCCTTTCAACTCTACCACTCTGGATTCGGCGATTAAAGAGAACATTCCCTAGACAAACCATTGTTTTTCATCCAACTCATTCAACGTCAAACCCAGCTTCACAACTGTGTATCATCACAACCTTTGAGCCTCGTTAATTACTGGATATACTCATGTCATCAGACGAAATAGAAGCAGCGTTAATTTCAGGAAATATAATAAGGTCGTGTAGTTGTTGCGAGATTATATTTATGAAAAATCAACCGGCCCACATCAGCCAGACCTATCAGTACAATGTAAAGCATAAAATGCGTTCCAACATGGATTGGAAACACCAGTATACACTGCCCCAGACCAGTGGCGGGGATACCCTTGCCTTGTCCTGCACAGTGTCATCAGTTGTTGGTTCTGGTGGTGAACAATTGCAAAACAGTCGTGATCAGTAATTTTATTTAGAGTTTCCGTACTGTATAGGCGACATGAAAAACAACGTCTTGTGGAGGAAATATTCACCCAAATCACTTACGAAACTGCAGGGAATTTGAAATGAACATGAGAAATGCCAGAGGTACTCCGCGGTTCCGGTATATCTGCGGAGCGAGAAACGCTTTCGTTTCAGATCAGAGAACCTACATCAAATTTGGGAAAGATGTAGTTTATTTTTAAATTGGGGGAAGGGTGGGGAGGACAAACTAACTTGTTTGTTCTCTCCCAGTTCTGACGAAGGGGCTCAGAACGCTATTTCTTTCCCCACAGATGCTGCCTGACCTGCTGAGTTTGTCCAGATTTCCTGAGTTAAACTCACGTTCTCTGTTGGTCCCCACCTGATGTCCTCCCGCTCCCTTCTTCTCTGATCGCCCACAGCACTGTTCTCTAATCTTTCCCACCCCTGCTGTATCCCTCTAGTCTTGGGACTATACTCTTTTCCAAAATGCTTTTCTCTCTCCCCACTGTTGCATTTCCACTTTGCAGACTCATCTCCCCCCAGTTCTCCTGCTCTTTGACCTAGCTCTCTCCCTCATCCCTCCATTGTCTCTATATAGCGGTGAGACCCAACCCTCTTCTCCTGTACCTGTGCGGTTGGCATGGGATTTTTTTTTTGTTCGCCAGCTGGTCAGTGACTTGGATCTGTTGCCCGTTCCAGCACCTAACTAGAGTGCTCATCCAACGAAGTCAGACAGATGGACTTAGGTGGGTTCACTTGGCTAGAACAGGTGCAGTTATCACGGTATAACCATGGGCCAACGCCCAAGGTAAGGTACAGAAATGGGCACAAAATATCCTTCAATGTGTCTCCGGTCCCACCTTCCTAAATGTTCTGCTCCCCATATGCTGTACAGATCACTGTTTCTTTACTGGTGTCACCAAATCCCGTAGAGTGAATTGGACTCAGCAAAGGCCATTGGATCAAACAACACCTCAGGTGTACTGAAGACTCGCATCCCAAAAAAAGCACAGCTCTCGCCAAGCTGTTCCAGTATACCAGTGCCCCATTAACACTACGCCACTGAACACCAATTCCTCTTTGTGCTTGCAAAGGAACCCGGCACAAACCCCTGCCACAGACTAGTTTTCCCACAGCCATGAAACAATCTCACTGCCACATGGCTCAATGTGGAGTCAACCACTGAGGCAATGTGCGGGGGCTGCCCGTGAGGCTGGTGTTGGATGGCCTGGGGTGAAGGGTGTGCCCGCTCACTGCTGAGATTTGGGACTCGAGGCCGCACCCTGGTCGGCATGGAGTGTGGGTCATGGCCAGAGACCAGCAGTAACTACAGCACTTGTGCCGCCGAGCTTATTACCACAGAGAAATATGCTGCCTGACCTGCCGAGTTCCTCCGGCATTGTGTGTGTGTTTTGCTAACACCAACATTAATGCTTTGAAACGTTGCTGGGTTTTCAGCACCGGATGACAGGATTGAACACAAAACAAAATGTTGTAACTTTCCAAATCAGAACAGTGGAAGGGAACAAGACAGAAAAAAGCCTTCGGAAATCGGAAGGTTTGTTTACAAATAAGTTTGTGAGAACTTAGATTTCATAGAAATGACAGAAATTGTTAGAAGTCCATTTGCTTGCATCCAAGTTCCCTCTGGGCTGGGATAGTGTCCCTTAATATCTTTACACTGTTTGAAGCGTAGAGTCGCCTATGCAGATTATCTCAACAAATGGGTTGATTTAATCAAGTATTAGGAGGATTCTATGTCCCTGTTTCTGGGTTACACTGTCATAAAAGTAACTTTCCAAAGTAACATTACTGGGTCCTGATCGAGCATATCAGTGCGTACATTGGTTCCCTACCGCGGGCACGAACTCTTCGCTACACGTTTAAGGCCGCGTATCATCTCCCTCCATTCCTTGAACTTGACCCCACTGTCTAATTAAAGCGGGGCGATGGTCTTACCAGCAATCCGCTCCCCCATAGTCCGGCTTGAACCATGGCTTGCAGGGTGATGTGCTTGTCCATTAAGTAGCTCGTTTCTCCATTTGGGAAGAGCAAAGCGAGACTGGCCACCATGGAGACGAGAGCCAGGGGAATGAGGGATAGGGCGATACACCGAGCGCAGCTGCCAGCAACCATCCCGTCCGTCAGTCCCAGGCCAAAGGTATCTCTTGTTCGATAGGAGATGTCGCCGGGAAGTTCTCCTGCTCCAAACACCCCTCTATACCTTCTGCTGGATTCACTGCTGGCAGTCCAGGGACGGGACAGTGACTGAACCACTGGTGATTCTCCTCTCTGAACCGAACACTCATCTGCCGCCTTTGAGACTTGCCAATCAACAACAAGTTAATCAGCTGACAGCAACAACCTACTGGGACCATGTCATCAGTGACGTTTAGCAGAATCTGACACCGTGTCCTAAGCAAATGCGGTTTTGTTATTAACCAGATGTAATACTGTAGGTGAGAAATGAGATAGCGGCTTCATGATTCGTCTTCCTAGTACAGGAAGGAGATTAACCACTAGATCTAAGCAAAATGGATCCAGTGGTTAATAAATCTAAATACCAAAATAAATCAAACTGAAGAGCTTTTGACTCAGTAATTAAAAAAAGAACGTTGAAGAAAACTATGATTGAAGATTAACAAATCTCACAAACTCCACTCCAAGGTATTAAACAGATGATGACATTTCCGAGACTGACGACCATCCTTCAAAAATTCAGAAACTGTCCCTAAATCAGTGATAATAAATCTGATTGTATTCTATTCTTGGTCTGGAAGATAATCCATGCCTTCCCATTTCAAACAGGATTGGAGTACAACCCAGGGTACCTGTGGTATCACTCGGGACAGGGTCACCGAGAAGGAAAACCGGCATGGATTTAAGAGTTAAGCTACGTTTTGTAGATTTTTCAGGGGGTCACTCAAGTGATAGACGCGCGTCAGTATGCTATGGACTTCATAAAGTTCATATAGAAGGACGTTAGTGGGGGAAAACAGGAATGTTATCAACTGGCAGAAACTGGGCACAATTTTCAATGGGGACAGGTTCTAAAAGATTCACTTTGTATTCTCTGCAATGGATGATTCACCAATTAGGTATTTACAATTAATTGGTAGAGGGAACTACCTTTTGTTTAATCCGAGGCACGAAGCATTCAGAACGAAAGGGTATGACGTCACGACTGGGGCTATCACTTTCAAATGTATCAAGACTAATTCTTGACACAAGGCAGCAAAATCATGTCTCTCTTTCAAATTAACTACGTTCCTATAATTCACGGTGAAAACCTCGCACGGAATAATCGGGCACACCAGCTGTTCACTACCTCCAGTTCTCTTAAGATATCTCTCTTAACTTAAGGTCATTTCTCCCTAGCTCCTCCTTGGTTAAATCCATCCTTATCAGATTTTCTTGCATCGGGATACATTTGTATGTTAACCAATCCAGATGTTGGTTAATCGGAACTTTAATAATGCAAAACACCCTTATCGCATTCTCCCCAACCCTCAAAGTTTCTCAAATTCACTACAATTTCATTCTATCATTCTTGGAACTCTATGCACGTGTTCCTCCCTAAGGTTTCCAACTGTCCACAACACTGGTACAACTTTTATTGGCTAATTAAGATACTGAAAGAAGTCATTTATCCCCTCACCCTTCATCCACCTCAACCTGCCTGCAGCCGTTGACACTATATCCTCTTTCTCATCCGTGTCTGACTGGGTGGGAACGCATTTACCCAAATCCAATTTAATCTATCCAGTTGTCCTCGAGAATCAGCTACAAAGGTTCCTGTGCTTTCTATTGTCTTCTACATGCTATCCCTCAGCAAAAGCATACAAAAGAAAAATCACCCTCCATGCCTGTGCTCATGATACCCAACTCTAGCCCTCTCAATCTCTTCGACGCACTTAGGATGCTGAATTAATTTCTGATAGCCAGTACAGAAACCTTCCACTACATACTGGGAAGGCTGAAGCCATTGATCCCTGCCACAAACTATTCACTGGCCACCGACTTCACCTGCAGCCGAAACCAACTGCTTGCAATCTGTTCGATGCGTAAAAGTGAGTTTGCACACATCCTTATCACAACTAAAATTATTTATTTCTACCTACATCACACTTGCTCATCCCAGCCGTTGCTGGAACGCTGTCTGTGCCTTTGCTACATCTAGACTTTAGTCCAATATATTCCTAGCTAGTTTGCGGTGTCCAACTGTCCAGAGAGGTGTCAGCCGAACTGTTCTGTGTCATAACTTGCACTTTCTTGAACACCTATTGTCTGTGCTCACCCAAGTTAAAATTTTTATTTTAATATTCTTTATTTCCCAAACCTTCCATGGCCTATTCCTGTATTTCTGCAAGTTATTTCTGTAATCTCTTCCAGACGCACAACCCTCAAGATCTGACCTCTTGAGGATCCCTCATTGTAATTTCTACGGCAATAGTAATCATGTCATCAGCTGATAAGAAAATTATGATATTTCCTTCCAAATCCCCTCAACCTCCCGCCCTCCTCTTCCAAGGCGTTCCATAAAAACATTTTGATTAAGCTTTTGGTTATCTGTCCCAATTTCTCCTTACCTGAAAATTTTGAAAAACTGCAGATAATAATCGGAGTCTGAAATAAATAACGAAAATGTTGGAAACACCCAGGAGCTGCTGCGGAGAGAGAAACGGTTAATGTTTCAAGCTGAAGACCCTCTGAAGGAACTGAGAAAAAAAGAGAACAAATTCGCTTTGAGCTGCAGTGAAGGTGGGGGACAGACGGATAGGACAAAGTTCTGCTACAAATTATCTACGTATCGGGAACATTGCCTCGGTTATTCTCTCTTCGTTAGCACAGCCTGACCTGCAGTGCGTGTCCCACAGCCCCACACTTCACACCTTTCCATATTCCTTTGTTTGTATTCTTACTCTTTAGTTGTCCTCATCTCAAAGCTTTTGTTCCTATTTCTTTTGTCGCGCTTTAACTGCCCCCATTAACCCAAGGACCAGATGACCTTTGAAAACAGCGGTAAAAAAGTACACCTATGCAGCTCTTAAAAAGCAAACTATAAATTTTATTGATTGAGGTTTACAAAATGTGACACTGGTTGACGCAATCCTGCAATGTTCAAATTATTCAGTTTACTGATTCACTTGGTCAGATGTGTGGGAACTGCCTAATCTTCAGAGATCTTATCCAGGCAGTCTACAGAATCCATTTGGAAGTATAAACTCACGTTTCAAAAACTGAATAACTGAAGTAGTATTAAAAACAAGTAGTAATCTGACATGATTTAATAGTTCATGGAGATTTGGTTGAAGAATTGATTGCAGAACCTGGGTGCTGCAATGTTTCATAGCATTCATTGATCTACATTGTTAAGCCATTTACCACACTCCCTTAGAATCCAGGAGTGGGCCATTTCGGCCCATCAAGTCCATGCCAGCTCACAGAGCAATCCCATTCCACACTAATTTCCCCATTCTAACCCTTTATCCCCACATTCCCACAGGATTGATCAGGATGGAGATCATGGATCAGATCATATAACTGATATAAATTAAATGCAGAGTCAGTGGGCAAAATCCAAATATTATTGATCAACTTTTTTTCAACTAAACAAATTTCTGA
Source organism: Pristis pectinata (assembly GCF_009764475.1). Taxonomy (NCBI): domain Eukaryota; kingdom Metazoa; phylum Chordata; class Chondrichthyes; order Rhinopristiformes; family Pristidae; genus Pristis; species Pristis pectinata. The sequence continues at coordinate 59,220,128 of NC_067410.1, read as the reverse complement.
TCTCTCTTGTCCACTCACCATGTCACCAGCATGTTTATAATGTAGCCCAACAATTTCCTTATCTGTGGACTTGAAAGTGGGTATTTTTGAATGTTACTTCATCAATTAATATCTTGTTTAATTGCCAACAATTACTTCTTTCACAGAACATGGAATGTCCATAGCCTCTGCTGGCAAAAATTATTGGTTGATAATTACAGGGATCACCTTAATTGTCAGAAAAAATGGATAAGGGACTTATTCTGCTATGAAACAATGCTCACCATACTCAATCACACATGGTAACAGTCCATTTCCAATATGGCTCTTTCCCAAAGAGACGTAGAGCTCCTCCCAGTTATTTTTTCTTGGTCAGTCACACACACTCTTATTTTACAGTTACCTGACCCAAGACACACTCAACTGTTCTCATTGGTGTCCACCTTCCCTTAAATGACCCCCACCCCTCCCCACCCCTATGCCCTGTTGGGTTTGGTCTCCTCCTCTGCCCACCCTCGCCCTCCCGCCCAATGGGTACCAACTGCTCCAAACAATAATCCAACACCAACCACCCCACCCCCAGCACACACAAGTTTCCAATGTGCTTCATGCCCTTACTGTGTACATACCTGCAGAACCATATAAGATCTGCTCACGGTGTTCGTACAAGTTTGCCAAAGACACTATTATCAGTCTACTCTCTCAAACTCCTCCCCTCCTCCAAGTATCAAGGACCAGGCCTGAAAACAGCCACAAAACACTGATTATTCCCAGCAGGATACATTAACATTGCTCACTCCTTCTGTGGTACCAGCTCTGTGGTAGAGATATACATAGTTCTTTGTTGTTCTTCTTTGTTGTTCTTCCCAAAACCTGTGCATCAGTCACACATTACCATCATCACCACATCCCTAACCCAACCCATGCCCATTACAGTCTGGGGCTTGACTACATCTCAAACCTTTCTCAATGGGCAGGCCGCTCATCTCCAAAGTTTCCCATGAAGGATCCTGGATCTGCCAGTCAAACCCCTCATTGGATCTTAGTGCCTGAAACTCATCATGGGATGCTTCGTATAATCCTTCAAGTTTGTAACATCACAGACACCTGAACCATAAGCAGGATCGCCAAGAAATTCATGTCAGGAACAGGGTACAAACCTTGAAGTTTGATGATGGCAGAAATGAACACAATCACTCAATTCTCGACTCTACGTGGAATAATGAACTGTGTAGAATCCCTCAGAATTAACCTTGCTTCACAGAACTTAAGAAATCTCACTCTTATAGTTTAATGTCAGGGATCCAACGTGTATTCACAGGACTCACTGCTTTAGCCACGTGGTCTAGATTGCCTTGGGTCCCTATAGAGGTTCAGGAACTATGTTGACCTTCTTGGAATGGTGCACTGAACCCGTTAAAATAATTATTCCACAGCAACTCATGCCTCAAAAGTGCAGACTGAAGTAAAGTTGGTGACTTTAGACCTGGCATGCCAGATCCATCAGATTATTACCAGGCTATGCTGCAAATCTCTCCGCCCATAATACAAGGTCATGAATTCCAGCACAGGCTTGAGTTGGGTTGTTTGAAGACATCAGGGCAACTGAAGATGCATCATAGTGAACAACATCAAATTCCTAACACGCACTTGCCTAAATAAGTAACACTACCAAGAGACAAAGTCAAATCTTTTCAGATGCCAATCCGTCATTTCCCATCCTGATTCCCCAGCATTTCCTTTTGTCAACTGGTCTTGGCGAGGGAAAGCTTCCTCCTAGTAGTCAAAAAATGAGGCTCTTGTAGATTTTGGTTAGGGCAACTTGGAGCATTGCCAAGACCAGCAGTTGTAGGGAGAGAAAAATGCAAACGATACTGATGCCCGGCACTGCCCAAATGTAATGGGTCAAGCATAGAATGATGGATACGTAATGACAAACAAACAAAAAAAACACATCCAGTGTTCTCTGGTCCAGTAAAAAGGGTTCTTCTTTTGGGAATCAAAAAGTATTAAGAATTGAGTGTAGATCTCAAAATTTCTTCACGTCAGTGGCCTCAGTAGGTCCAGTAAAAAGATGAAAATACATAGTCCTCTTTGTTCAGGCTGAAGCCAGGTTATCACCAACCAACCAGATCTTGCAACATTTGTATAAAATCTTTTTGCACTCTCCCAAGTTAATTTCGCTCCTGAACAAAGACAGTTTCCTGAGGGCACAGTCCAGCTTCCTGCAGCGTAATTTCATAGTCCAAGTGGGAAAGCTTCCTGCGTGGAAAGTTGGTGACCAGCTCAAACCGCTCATTTGGATATCCCTTTGACTGGATGTGCTTCACCAGTGCCTGAGAGAAACACAAGGCAAAAGGGATTAAACAGTGGGACAGGAGAGAAGTTTGCTCAGAGCTATAGCTATCTCCATTATGCAGTTCGATGATGTGCATTTAAATCTCATTCAAAACAGCTTTGGGCCAAGGTTAACCCCGATTTCTACTCCAGAGCAAACCAAAATTCATAGTAGTTGGACATCTAGTATATCTCCTCCTCCATGTCAGTGGAGGATACATGTACTCGTGTCTACTGTTCACCAACTGAACAACCAATGTACTTGTCGCTGTATGAACTCTGCAATCGACATGGCAACTTTGCAACCTTCAACTTTTTTAATGAAAAGATAATGGTGCAACCTTTGATTGCAGCTACAATCATATTTATTGCTTGGGAAAATGTTGACCCACAGGCCTCTAATTCTCATTCCAACTCAATCCCAAGTTTTCAATGACAAGGAGTAGCAGCAGTCTTCATGCCTATCGTTCCATGTGATCAGTGTTCATTGGCCACATAACTCAACTGTCCTGCACTATGCCCAGTTCCTCCAATCCCTTTTTCCAACAGGAATTTACACAACTGACTATTTACTGCCATTAGGTCAAAGCTTCACAAAAAGAAATTATAGCTCTTTGAGCAAAGAAATGTCTCTTATTCAGTGTCCTGAATAGCTATGTCCCAATGGCAAGATTGTGTTCCTTGAGTGTGTAGATTTCCTAACCAGAGGACATATTCTGCCAGAATATAACTTTACAAATTCCTTAAGAATTTTATGTATGCATGAAGAGTGATATTATGTAACATTAGATAATTGTCAATCTGTGGAAGATTTTTCTTTTATCAGTACACAGCAATAATCTTAAGTCTGTAAATAGTCATAAACTAAAATAAGGCCAATTACATCAACATAAGGGTGAACCAGACAACATGACTGTGGACATTATAATAAAAGATGTGATGGTAAAGGATCAAGAAGTATTCAAATTCTCAAAAGTTACATCCCTTTGAGAAATAAAAGCTCTATGGGAAAAGTGATCCAACAATGGTTAATAAAAGAAATAAGGATAAAGTTAAGTTTGTATTGTTGCAGACTTGGTGTTGGATGAGAAAGTCACTGCTGAATTCAACAAGAACATCTATTGCTTTATGATCACTTTCCCCAGAAGGTACTCTACCATCAGATTACTATGGAAGGCGATCTAATATTATTCTTCTGCTTGACTTTGACTTAGAGTGCATGAAACATAAACAAAGGTTGTTATAAGCTGAAATATTAAACTAGAATTTTAGTCTGTCGCTCTGTACAAGACAGGAAGCATTCTAAGAGTAGCAGGCAACCAAATAGTAAGAATAAGGAACTTAACAGTAACCAAGAATAAAGAAAAATTATAGAGGACATGGACCTGGTGGCCTATATTCTGGGATTCTAAAATATATGACTGCAGACATTATGGACACATTGGCTGTGATCTGCCAATGTACCCTTTATACTGGAACGTTCACAGCAGACTGAGAAACAGAAAGTTCAAGCCAGGTGCGAGAGGGTAAAATGGAAACTATCTCCCATTTAGCCCGACGTTAGCTCTTCCTAGATAACAGTGGAGTTCATTATTGACAAGGTAATAACTGGAAAATAAGAAAATCATAGCATGATGGATCAGAGTCGGCATGGTTTTAAAAAAGAATGTAGTTTGACAAATTCATTTGTATTTTCTGAAGGATTTGACTAACAGGGGATAGAGGAACTAGAAGAAATAAGTTTAGATTTTGAAACTACACGATAGGATGTTACTCACAGGAGATGAGGACAGGGATAATACATTAGGATGGATTTGAAGGTCGTTTAATGAACAGAAAACAGTGGAAGTAAAGACACTATATTCAGATTAGCAGGCTATAACTATTGGGAATATGGCAAGGATCAAGGCTTAAGATACATTCTATGACATAGACTAAAAGCCAGTACAGCTTCTCCATGTGTGCTGACAAATCTGAGTGGGTAGGTAAGTTACAAGGATACCACAGAGAGGTTTGCAAAGGACCACAAACAGATTGTGAATGGGCAAGGTGGCAGCTGGAGTAATGATATGAGCAATTGTGAGGTAGGGAAAAAAATGGGATGTGTGCCCTAAAAGGAGCACCGTAGGCCCAAGGTGCATTTAGCATCTGAGGTGAGGACTGGGCTCAATTAAGGCATTGGTGAGTTGGGGAGGTAAAAAGGAATTAGGACCTAAAATCAGGAAGTTTAGAAGACTGGAAGGGAGTAACTGGATATTCTGGAGTGGGATCCCAGCTTGGACAAATGCTTCTGAAATCCAGTTGTTCCCAATGAAGAGTACTCCTTGGAACAACGTGGCATTGAAGGACACTCTTCAGAACAATGCATACTAATTTCCCCTCACAATGCTGCGAATGTGGAAGTGTGTGACTCATGATTGGAAATGCCAGTGGAATATTAGAATGGTGTGATTCCCCCAGGAAATATTTGCTGTCATACCCTACTTACATCCACAAAGGTGGAAAGAGGAAGGAAATAAAAGTGGTTTGCAGATCTGTAGTGTGTTCAATTTCAATGCAATTTTTTTTAAATAGGGGAAAACTATTGAATGATGTTCAGAGAGGTGTCCTCACATGTGACACATAGAAAGTTAGCAAACAATTAGGAAGACCGGGGCACACTGGCCTTCATTGGAATAGGATCGGATACATGAGTAAGGAAATGTTGCTACCTCCAAATACTTCCTAAAATTTTGGTCTATCTCACAAAACATAGTTGTGCTCTGATGGTCGTGCAATCACAGTTTACTAGGATTCCTGAGATGAGTGGGCTATCCTATGATTAGATCAAGTAGAATGGTTCTATATTTGCTGAAGTTTAGAAGTATGAGAGGCGATCACATTGAAATGTGGAAGATCCTAAAGGGGCTTCATAGGGTTGATGCTGAGATGCTGTTTCAGTGACATGGAGAGTCTAGGACTAGGGGTAATAATCTCAGGAAAAAGGGTTGGTTTTAAGGGCACATCAGTGAGGAATTTCCACACTTATAGGTTTATGAACCCTTGGTCTAAAATGATATTAAAAAAAAAGCACAAAGTCAACAAAGAAAGCATTGGTCCGAGTGAGTCTGGAGAATTAATAAAGGAGAACAGGGAGATGCCGATGAATTAAACAGGTATTCTGACCGAATTTTCACCACATCCCAGATATACCTGTAAATTAGGAATTGGAAGGTAGGAAGGACCTCGGGAAAAATACAACCACTAGCAAATCAGTCTTGAACAAATTGTTGCATCTGCAGGCTGACAAGTCTGTGTCCTGAAGGTCTTCATTCTCAGGTCTTAAAAGTGGATTGCGAGATAGTCAATAGGATGGTTTTAATTTTCCAAAATTTCCTATATTTGGGGAAAGTTCCATTAAATTGGAAAACAGCAATATAGCTCCCTTATTCAAAAAGGTGTGACAGAAAGCAGTCAGCTTAACATCAATCATGAGGAGAATGTTCAAAACTATTATTCAAAGACCTTTTAGCAGGGCACTTAGAAATATTCAATGTAATAAAGGCAACATGGTTTTGTAAGAGGGAAATCATAGATGACAAATAGTTGGAGTCCTTTGAAGATGTAACATATAGTGGAGAACCAATCGATTTCTAGAGAGCACTTAACAAGGTCTCGAGTCAAGCATGATGATGAAAAATAGAAGCTCACTATATAGGAATTAACATATTGGATGGAAGAATGGCTGGCTAACAGAAATTGGAGTAGGTATAAATTCATCTTTTTCTGCTTATTAAGATGTAATGAGTGGTATGGGCAGAAGGATCAGTGCTGGGGCCTCAACTTCTACCATATTTTGATTTAAAATCATAAACGATTTGGATGAAAGGATGAAAGCATCAAAGCTATGGTTGCTAAATTTGCTGATGACACAAGGATAGATAGGAAAGTTAGTTATGCAAAGGAATATAGATAGGTTATATGATTGGACAAAGATCTGGGAAAATGTGGAATTGTCCATTTTGGCAGTAAAAAAGCATATTATCTAATTATGTAGTAGGGCACCCAGCTGTAGAGTTGTGAGATGCAGAGGGATCTGGGTGTCCTAGTGTACAACTTGCAAGAAGTTAGTATGGGAGGTACTTCAAGTTGTTACAGAGTCAGAGCAATACAGCACGGAAACAGGCCCTTTGGCCCAACTCGTCAATGCCAACCAAGATGCCCATCTAAGCTAGTCCCATTTGCCCACTTTTGGCCCATTTCCTTCTAAACCATTCCTATCCAAGTACCTGTCCAAATGTCTTTTAAATGTTATTATTGTACCTTCCTCGACCATGTCCTCTGGCAGCTTAGGCAGTTAGGAAAGCTAATAGAATGTGGTTATGTTTTAGTTATATAGCTTACCAGTGAGATCACACCTGAAGTCCAGAGTACAGTACTGATCATTTAACAAAATATGCTGGTACATTAGATAGAGACTGTTTACTACACTGGGCAGGCTGCTTTATAAAGCTTGTATCCCCTGAAGGTTAGAAGAGTAAGTGGACTTGATTGAAGTAACCAAGATTACAGGAATTTTGACAGGGTGGATGTGGGTGAATCAAGAATGAGAAGGCATTGTTTAAAAATAATTGGTTGCTCTTTTAAGAGAGATGAGGCAAAATTCCCTCAGACGATTGTGAATCTTTGAATATTTTTAAGGCAGAGGTAGACACATTCTTGACGTGGGGGATGGGGGTGGGGGGGGAAGTACCACAGGTAAACAAAGTGCAGAGTTGAGATTATATTCAGATCACCTATAGTCTTATTAAATGGCAAAACAGGCATGAATTCCTAATTTGTATGTTCAAGCCTGGGAATGATAGCTTTTGGATTCCAAGGATTTGGAGACCAGGTGGGGAAAAAAGGGTTGGATGGAAGATGGCCACAATGCTGTGAAATGACAAAGCAGGCCGAAGTACTGCTGTTCCTTGTGCTCTTACAGATAGACTATCATTCTTTTGAAAATGATATGTCTAAACTAAGTGAGGAAATGACATACTTTCAAATTGACGCTGTGTAAACAGTCATACTGATCACATGTTCTATTCCTTCTACACGGCTGCTGGAGATTTCATGTTTCCTCAATGATGTACGAGGCCATTCAGCCCATCGAGTTTATGCCAACCCCCACAAATCTCATTTCCCCACTTCAAAAAAATACTGCAGAATTGACAAAAGGAATTGAAGTGCACTTAGGATATACTTCATCAAGTTGACAACTACACGACTAGCTTTTATTTAAGCATGGAGTCTGTGCTACATTCAATTAGTTATCCAGTTCCCAGAACTGGACAGACTTTCAAAGACCACATAAAAATACAAAGCTCAAAGCATATGTTTGTAGATCTTTATTCCAGTTTGTGTGAGGAAGGACATTATTCCTTTCTGCTGGTCGCAAAAGTCCAAGATATCAAAGAGCAAGGAAGTTCAACTAATTCTGATAGATCATGGGCTAATGATGTAAAACTGCCCATTTGTTATGAGGAGACTTCTTCCAACATGTTGGAGGTACGTTTCCATAAACAGCCTCAGGGATCATGTCCTTCTACAATGTGATCAGTAGAGACAGTGATACCAGCACCCTGGCCAGGATTTCTACTCAAATTGCTTTTTATTCTGACATTTGTTGTCCAATACTGTAACCAGTGCAAAACACTGCAGAATTTTAAGTAAACTGGATTCAGTGCAACTCTAGTTTCTATGACTTTCTGCTTCTGTTTTAAATACACCACAAAAGCCAGCCTCACGAGAAAATACCGAAATGGTTGCTCATAGGCCTTTGAGGCTTCAAAATTAAGCTGGATATTTGAATGCAAGGGTCACCCTGCTAATCATCAAAAAAGTTGGAATAATTTCATATTTGCAACAAATGCACTACAAAACGAGAAGATGGTTTCTTTATTTTTTGAAAGTAATTTAATAATTATTCAGCTGGTGGAATGACTTTGAGATTTAAAATTCTTACTTTGTTGTGACCTCCATTTTCACTGCAGAAATCAAACTTTACATCATTATCACACAAATTTCTCAAGGAAATCCTTTTGAATATATTCCCAATAAAAGCTTACATTTAAAGCAAATGCACTGCCCCATGATAGAATTTCCGTGCAACATTATGCAAGTGAGTTGGAGTAGAAACTAGGGCGTGGAGGGGGAAGGAAAATCATTTGATAAAATAGTATTAACTTCACACAATTTGCTGAATCATTGACTGCACATAAAACAAACTCCACCTAACCTCTCAAGCCAATGTATGAAAACTTTATGCTTCTGTCAATACTCAATGTTTTGTCAGTTTGATTTTATTCAGTAATCTTAGCTCAACACAAACTATTCTACTTCCAGTAACAGAACTTTAACTGATGAAGGTCAAGTCTTATGCATCTCCAAATGGTCTCTTCAAACATAACCAAATTTCTGTCATTGTACTGCTGGGTGTTCTTCCAGGCTTGAATTGGGCATGTCATGAATATTGTATGTGCTCATCATTCTATACTGAAATCTTAGTATCAGTGCTGAAGTGGTTTTCCGGGTTTAAACATTGGCCCATTCATTTTATATGTAGGATTGAAGAAAAACAAGTAACTGCTCATAAACATAGAAAGTAGAAGATGGCCATTCTGTTCTTCAGGCCTGCTTGGCCAATCATTGGATCATGGCTGATCTACCTCACTTCCATATCCCCACACTTTCTTTGATGCCTTCTGTGTCTAGATATCCAACTCCTTCAACATATTCAATGACTTGGCATTCATACATTCTATGCTAGAGAATTTAACAGATGAGAAACTGCTTCATTGAGAGGAAGCACAGTTGTAAATGTCCCACTCCACAGGCTGAGATTGTGAACCATCTTTGTAGACACCCCAGCTGGGGTGAAACATCCTCCCCACATCCAGTCTGTCAGAATTTTGTACATTCCAATGAGATCCTGTCATTCTTCTAAACTCCATTGAGGATAGGTCTAATCAACCCACTCTCTCCTTGTACGACAGTCCAATATCCCAGGAATCAGGGACCATTGGTTGTTACTCCTATTATTACCCGAATCACTTTTAATTTTTTTTTTAATGATGTTACAAGTTTTTCAGCAAACCAGGCAAGTCTTAAGGGAGTGTGGGGAAACTCCATGCTGGTGAGTTTGAAAGGAGTGTTGGAAACATTATCCAGTGAGCCAGATGATGAATTGAGATTTCCAAACAACAGGATAACAGATTATTGGAATTTTAATGTACATCCTTGTGCATGGAGACCAAAATTTGCAGGTGCTTTCTCACCAAGGCCCTGTATAATTTTAGTAAGACATCCTTGCTCCTGTACTCAAAACCTCAATGCAATGAAGGCTAACATACTATTTGCCTTCTTACCTGCCTGTTTCACCTACATGTTTGTTTTCAAAGCCTGATGCACAAGGACATTTGGGACACTCTGTATGTCAATAATTTCCAAATTCATTACCATTTAATTAACACTGCCTTTGTTTTTCCTACTGAAGTGGATAACTCACACTTATCCACATTAAATTGTATCTGCCGTGTACTTGCCCACTCAATGTCCAATTCACCTTGGAACCCACCTGTATCCTTCTCATAACTCCAGCCATTGGTGCTGTCAGAAAACTTAGAAACATTACATTTTATTCACTCAACCAAATCATTCATGTACACTCTGAATTGCTGAGGCACAAGCACTGATCTCTATGATACCCTATTAGCCCAAGAGAGTCCCAATTATTCCTATCTAAATATTTTACCCCCAATTCCAACTGCTTTAATTTTGTGCACTTAAATGGAACTTCAAAAGTGTTCTAAAAATCCAAATACAACACATCCCTTGGCTCTCTCTTCAACCAATTATATCCTCAAAAATCTCCCAATAGGTTTGTCTCTTCTTTAAATCCATATTGACTTTTTCTAATTCTGTTGATATCTTCCAAGTGTCCTGCTATCATATCCTTTACTATAAAGGAGTATTTTCCCCACTAGTGACATTAGCCTAACTGGTCTGTGGTTCCCCAGTCTTTTTCTCTCTCCATTCGTAAACAATGGGGTTACTTTTGTCACGCTCCAATCTGCAGGAACTGTCCCACAAGCTAGAGAATCTTGGATAATGACAACCAATGCATCCATTATTTCCATGGGTACCTGCTTTAATCTAAGATGCAGATCATCAGGCTCAAGGCAATTATCAGCTTTTAGTTCCATAAATTTCTTGAGCACTTTTTAAAAAAACTAATTTCCTTTAACTTTACTTTTTCATTAGAATCTCAGTTTCTTAATATCTCAATAAAATGTTGCAACCTCTTCCTCGAAAACAGAACAAAATATTAATTTAAATGCTCTGCCATTTCCTTGTTCCCCATTGTAAATTCTGCCATTTTTGACTAAGTAACCCATGTTTAGCTTCATTAATTTCGTTCTTTTTACATATTTGTAGAAGCTTTTATAGTCCACCTTTGTTCCTTGTGAGCGCATTCTCAAAATTTATTGCTCCTCTCAATCAGTCTGCTGGTCCTAATTTAGGCTATAATTTTGGCAGTTTAAATCCAATGTAACCCCTCAGCAGCAGACAGGTCCAAATGGATGAGGTTAAAGCTGAAAGCAATAGTTGCTTTGCATATTCATGTCTGTGAACGAGATGGCAGGGTGCCCTTCTGATCAGAGCAAGCCACTTTCAAACCCAGACATTGCATCTCCCCAAATCATCAGAGCAGGGACCAAAATCATTTTAAAATGTCTTAGAGTTCAGCTAGTATAAATATTCTACATTGTGCTTCTACTTCTCTTCAACTGTAACAACTAGATAAAATAAAATACAGACCAGTAGTTTTGCTTGAGCTGGAAGTGCAATCTGTTCCCTTTGTCCATTCGGATATCGCAGCATCAGACTTGCTTTTGGTCCTATTTGAAGATAATAACATACAAGACAACATTATATTCATTACTCCATGCCAGTCAGTACATTGCTCCTCAGTCCACACTGTGATTCACTTGGCCAGTGTCAAGTTACGTTAGCCACTTTCTACTCTCTATACACATACGACTGTGTGGCTAAGCACAGCTCCAATGCCAGCTTCAAATTCGCCGACAACACTACTATTGTTGGACTAATCACAGGTGGCGATGAGTCCACTTACTGGAGTAAGATAGGTCACCTAGTTAAGTGGTGCAGCAAAAACAACCTCTCGTTTAATGTCAGTAAAACTAAAGAGCTGATTGTTGGCTTCAGGAAGCGGAAGGAGGGTGAACATGGCCAGTCCACATTGGGGGATTGACTATGGAGAGTCAGCAGCTTTAAATTCCTGGGCATTAACATATCAGATGTCCTGTCCTGGGCCCAGCACATAGATGCAATCATAAGAAAAGTACGCCAGTGTCTTTGCTTTCTTAGGAGGTTAAGCTTGTCACCAAACACTCTAATAAACTTCTACAGATGTACGGTTGAAGGTATCCTGACTGGTTGCATCATGGTCTGGTACGGCAATTCGAATGTGCAGGAACTCAAGCAGCTACATGGGCACATCCCTCCCACCATCAGTAGTATCAAGGCGGCAACATCCATCAAAGATCCCCACCATCCAGGCCATGCCATCTTTTCACAACTATCAACGGGCAGGAGGTACAGAAGTCTGAAGTCCCACACCACCAGTTTCAAGAAAAGCTACTTCCCTTCAACCATTTGGTTCTTGACCTGCAAGGGTTAATGACTGGCAATGTAAGGGGTAATGGTATGCTTCTCATTGTCAGCAGCTTCCCAGAGTAAAAGAATTACCTCAGCCATGGGGTGATATAGCTTTGACTAGATTTAAGGCAAGGTGTGAGTGGGAAAGCAATTAGTTTTTTTGGACATACCTTGTTGTGCTAAAAGCTTTATGTAAACAACTGCCTTAGTTTCCCATGAAAGTGGATATAAAGATACACAGTAACCCAGGCTTTTTTGAGTGAGCCTAATTCAGAGCTCAAGTTACACAGTTTACTCTTTCTCTGTATCCCTCACTCCCACTAGCATAAACCTAATAAAGCATTAATCATAAGTTCTTTGGTTTTGCTGTTGTCTGATTTATTACAGAGCGCGGGTCGACTTTGACAGAACCAACTGGCAAAATCCTAATTACCACTACATTTCAGCAACATTGACCACTCTGATCACTTTGCATTAAAATGGACTGTTTTTTTGTTCTAATTGTGTTTCCTTTCTTGTAAAAAATGTGTATAACTTATCTTTTTCTTGTGAATGCTGCTTATATGATGCTATGTGCCTGTGATGCTGCTGCAAGGTAAGTTTTTCATTGCACCTGTGCATACACGTACTTGTGCATATGGCAATAAACTCAACTTTGACAAAATGAACTTGGGGAACACATACAACATAACATGCAACCTTGTCATCAATGATGACCTGTTGACCCTTTCCTTCCAAATCTGGTGAATCCTTCAAGACCTCTGTAACCTTGCAGAAAATGAAGATCTTAAGTCAGTGAAACTGTAGCAGAATTTAAGACACTTAAACTCCTCTGGCATAAGGATTAATTCATGTAGCAGAATAGTTAATATAGATCATCACAACTGGGGTCAACATGATGCTGTTAGGAGGCTAGCACAGGTCCAGTTAATCTGGACTAGTTGAGATAGAGTTGATGATCTCCTGGGTTCCTCTTTACCTATGATAGAAACAAAGACTGAATAAAATCACAGCACGTAGTTCAATCTTTTATCAAGAATCACACATTACAACCAATACATATATTCAAGTTAGCAGGTGTTGCTTGAAATGGTGGGGGTTGTGGGGAAGGAATCCTGCAAATCATTCCAAAAGACACTACAACTTGCCTAACACGATGACCTTCTTACAAGATCACTTCCTTCCTTTGGATAGCTTTTTCCATCGAGTCAGAACATGCTTCCTGGGTCAAATGGCCTCCTCCTATGTCGTATTCTATCATTCTACGGTTCGATTATCTAACCCAAGAAACAGATCAGCATCGTAGAACCACTTATGCCTAAACTTAACTGGTAAGTTATGTCAATAAATACACTCTTGCCATGTCATATTTCAAAAAGTACATTGGATTGTTTAACCTTCTTAAGACCCATGATATTCAGATTTAATAAAAAAATACATGCGATTCACGTCATGAATGAATCGTACTCAACAAAATAGATCTGACGATTACTGTTGAGAAGCTCAGTTTCAGAGGTTTAGCCCAGGCTGTATCTGTTTATTCATGGAATAAGAGGAGGATACTTTGAGCAACATTTCATAGAATCATAGAACAGTACAACACAATACAGGCCCTTTGGCCCACTTTGGCACAGAGATCCCTCTGCTCCTCCACACTACCCAGAATCCTGCCATTAACTTTGTACTCCACCAAGGTGGAGTTTGTCCTTCCAAAGTGTACCACCTCACACTTCTCTGGATTGAACTCCATCTTGCCAATTCTCAGCCCAGCTCCGCGTCCTATCAATGTCCCTCTGCAACCTTTGACAGTCTTCCACACCATCCACACCACCACCAACCTTTGTGTCATCTGCAAACTTGCCAACCCACCCTTCTACCTCCTCATCCAAGTCATTAATAAAAATCACAAAAAGTAGAGGTCCCAGAACCGATCCTTGTGGGACACCACTAGTCACAGCCCTCCAATCTGAATGCACTCCCTCCACCACAACCCTCTGCTTTTTACAGGCAAGCCAATTCTGAATTCACATGGCCAAGCTTCCCTGGATCCCATGCCCTCTGACCTTCTAAAGAAGCCTACCATGTGGAACCTTGTCAAACGCCTTACTAAAATCCACGTAGACTACATCTACTACACTACCCTCATCAATCTGCCTGATCACGTCCTCAAAGAACACTATCAGGCTTGTGAGACATGATCTGCCCTTCACAAAGCCATGCTGGCTGTCCCTGATCAGACCATGATTCTCTAAATGATCATAGATCCTATCTCTAAGAATCTTTTCCAACAGCTTGCCCACCACAGACGTAAGGCTCACTGGTCTATAATTCCCTGGACTCTCCCTACTTCCTTTTTTGAATAAGGGGACCAACACTGGCCACTCTCCAATCATCCGGTACCATTCCTGTGGACAACGAGGACTCAAAGATCCTAGCCAACGGTTCAGCAATCTCCTCCTTGCGGAGCAGCCTGGGGAATATTCCGTCAGGCCCCGGGGACTTACCTGTCCTAATATTTTCTAACAGCTCCAACACATCCTCTCTCTTGATATCTACATACTCTAGAACATTACCCTTACCAACACTGTCCTCAGCGTCATCGAGGCCCCTCTCCTTAGTGAATATTGAGGAGAAGTATTCATTGAGGACCTCACCCACTTCCACAGCTTCCAGGCACATCCTCCCACCTTTGTCTCTAATCAGTCCTACCTTTACTCCCGTCATCCTTCTGCTCTTCACATAAGTGAGAAAAGCCTTGGGATTTTCCTTAACCCTACTCGCCAAGGCCTTTTCATGTCCCCTTCTTGCTCTCCTCAGCCTCATCTTAAGTTCCTTCCTTCCTTGCTACCCTATATTCCTCAAGAGACCTATCTGATCCTTGCTTCCTAAAGCTTATGTATGCTCCCTTCTTCCTCTTAACTAGTTGTTCCACTTCTCGTCACCCATGGTTCCTTCACCCTGCCATTCCTTCTCTCCCTCACCTGGACAAATTTATCCCTAACATCCTCCAAGAGATCCCTGAACAATGACCACATCTCCATAGTACATCTCCCTTCAAAAATGTCATCTCAATTCACACTCGCAAGTTATAGCCTTATAGCCTGGTAATTTGCCCTTCCCCAATTAAATATCTTCCTGTCCTCTTTGTTCCTGTCCTTGTCCATGACAATGCTAAAGGTTAGGGAGTGGTGGTCACTGTCTCCCAAATGCTCACCCACTGAGAGATCTGTCACCTAACCCGGTTCATTACCTAATACTAGAATAATATGGCATTCCCTCAAGTCGGCCTGTCAACATACTGTGACAGGAATCTGTCCTGAACACATTTCACAAACTCTGCCCCATCTAAACCTTTGGTACTAAGCAGGTGCCAATCAATATTTGGGAAATTGAAGCCTCCCATGATAACAACCCTGTTATTCTTGCACCTTTCCAAAATCTGCCTCCCAGTCTGCTCCTCAGTATCCTTGCTGCTACCAGGGGGGGTCTATAGAATACTCCCAGTAGAGTAACTGCTCCTTTCTTGTTCCTAACTTCCACCCATACTGACTCTAAAGAGGATCTTTCTACATTATCCACCCTTTCTGCAGCTGTAATAGTATCCCTGACCAGTATCGCCACCCCTCCTCCTCTTCTCCCCCACCCCCCCACCCATCCCTTTTAAAACACTGAAATCCAGGAATATTCAGTATCCATTCCTGCCCTGGTGACAGCCAAGTCTCTGCAATAGCCACAATATCATAGTCCCACATTATTTATCCAAGCTCTTGGTTCATCACCCTTATTCCTGATACTTCTTGCATTTAAGTAAATGCACTTTAGCCCATCCGCCTTTCTATTTTTATACCCTGTACTCTGCTTCTCCTTCCTCAAAGCCTCTCTATATGTTAGATCTGACTTTACTTCTTCCACTGACCTACCCCTCTGGTTCCCATCCCCCTCGCAAACTAGTTTAAACCCTCCTGAACCACACTAGCAAACCTGCCTGCAAGGATATTTTATCCATGTTCCAGCACCACTGCTACAGATTAATGGGTCATTTCCCTTCTCAGTATTTCACTATGATTGGCACAAAGCAGCACCTGTAGTTTGACAATAAAATCATTGGCTTTTAAACAAGTCCTAAGGACGTGAAAGATGACACATAAAGAAGTTCTTTCCCTTCTACCTAATAATTAATTGCAATGTTGTGGAGTACCTTCCAAATGCATTGCCCAATTGGCGACATGGCACTAGGAATAGCTGGGCTATAAATGAACCAATTAGGATTGCTAAATAGGGTCGTAAAACATTGGTGTTTCAACACTTTTGGCTTCTGCTATTACAAGTAGGGATATGTCCGAAAAAGTGTGGCAGAAGATTACAAGAAATGGAAGTAGATTCAGAAGAAAAACAACTTTAAAAAGGAAGCTAGGTTTATCAAGAGTTACTCGGAAACACATGGGATAAGTCAAATATATTCTTTGTGATTCATGGTCACAAAGTATTTTCTCATGCCCAACAGCCTGACCAGCTGCTGATATGCAAGAACCGTAACACCAGTCCCAATGCACTGAGGAACACCTACGTTAGACTATTGTTTATTGACTACAGCTCTGCCTTAAATATTATAATTCCAAACAAGCTCAGCACCAAACTCATGGGAGACCTGGGACTCAACATCTCCTTTTGCAACTGGATCCTTGACTTCCTGACCAACAGACCGCAATCAGTAAGGACAGCAGCAACACCCCACCATGACTATTCTCAACACTGTGACCCACAAGGCTGCATTCTCAGACCATTACTCTACTCCCTGTACACTCATGACTCTGTGACCAGATTTTGCTTTAAACGCCATCTACAAGTTTGCAGAAGATACCACCGTAGTGGGCTGTATCTCAAATAACAATGAGTCGGAGTACAGGAAGAAGATAGAGAGCTTAGCGACATGGTGTTATGACAACCACCTTTTCCTCAATGTAAGCAAAACAAAAGAGCTGGTCATTGACTTCAGGAAGACAGGCAGTGCACATGCTCATCTCTGCATCAACGGTGCTGAGGTCGAGAAGGTTGAGAGCTTCAAGTTCCTAGGAGTGAACATTGCCAATAGCCTGTCCTGGTCCAATCACATAGGCGCAACAGCCAAGGAAGCTCACCAGCACCTCTACTTCCTCAGGAGGCTAAAGAAATTTGGCATATCCCCGTCGAACCTCACCAATTTTTATTGATGCACCATAGGAAGCATCCTATCTGGATGCATCACAGTTTGGTATGGCAACTGCTTTGCCCGTGACCGCAAGAAACTGTAGAGTTGTGGACACAGTTCAGCGCATCACAGAAACCAGCCTCCCCTCCATGGACTCTGCCTATACTTCTCGCTGCCTAAGTAAAGCGGCCAGCAATAATCAAAGATCCCACCCACCCCAGACATTTTCTCTTCTTCCTTCTCCCATCGGGCAGAAGATACAAAAGCCTGAAAACACGTACTACCAGACTCAAGGACAGTTTCTATCCTGCTGTGATAAAGACTATTGAACAGTACGATAAGAAGGAGTCTTGATCTCACAATCTACCTCATTATGACCTTGCACCTTATAGTCTACCTGCACTCACTTTCTCTGGAGCTGTTACACTTTATTCTGCACTTTGTTATTGTTTTACCTTGTACTACCACAATGCAATGTGTAATGAATTGATCTGTATGAACAGTATGCAAGACAAGCTTTTCACTGTACCTCACTACATGTGACAATAATAAACCAATTCCAAACTTGGGATATCAGGTAAAAGCTGGTCTCTCTAAATGACAGACAAATAGCATGGACACATCATGGATTTGAAGAACTAAAAAGCCACATAGCAAAGCTTGCTACTAACACAATGGTGGGCCATAATGTAATCATCATAGATTACACCTTAAAATACATTATGTGAATGGGACTAAGCTGTGGCATATAGATTTCAATGTAGGCAAACAAACGTTAGACTTAAAATGGATAGAACTACGTTCTAAATGGTGAAAAGCCAGACATAGTGGAGGGCCATAGAAGGATGGGAGTCCAAGTACATAGACTGTCAAAGAGGCTTTTTATATCTGGAGGATTAGAGTAAAAAATGATAAAAGTCAAGCTACAGCTATATAAAGTTCTGGTTAGACCACATCTGGAGTACTGAGAACAGTTCTGGCAATATTTTGCAATTAGGGATAAAGATATATATATATATATATATATATACGTAAGATCATAGAAAGGCACAACCTCATTAAACATTAGCAGGTTAAGAATTCTTTGCCCAATTCTGAAAGATGTCAGACCCAAAACATTGATCTCTTTCCACAGACGCTGCCCGACTTGTTGAGCTTTTCCCCAGTATTTTCTGTTTTCGTTCAAGAATTCTTGAGTTCATTATTAGTCTTACCAATAAAATAGTGATAAAGTTAGAAGCTAACTGTCAAAATGCAAAATATTTTATCCAACTGCTGACAGGTTTGTGCCATGGGACAGTTTATGAAACAAAGACCTTCAGTATACCAGGACAGATTAGGGGGTGCAACAGCAACCCAGAGGCCTGAAATTTTCATCCAATTAATTAAACAAATCCAGAATTTAAGTAAAATAAAACATATAATTCTTTCCTTTTTAGGTCAAAAATGGATGCTACTATTGAACTGTTGCTAAAACATGCATGATTCATCATCATTTGAAAGAGGAAACTTGCCAATATTCACCCTTGGTTTAAGGACTTCCTAAAATGTAGTTAAAACATAAATTTAGTGGGATGGAGATGAAAAATTGTTGATGCTAGAATTAGTCTATAACATAAGTTGTGGTTTTGCTGCAACCAATCTACTCTCAATTTTATTTAGACATATTATTCATATAGCTACAAACTTTATACAAGGTATTAAGCAGAACAAACCTCACTTCCACTGTTTTGAGAGTCGAGAATTGTACCTAAAAGAGTGCAATTTGCAGGATGACAAGAACCAACACCAAATGGAATGTATTGCTTAATGTCTCAGCTAGTTTTATTGTGGCAAATACAACTCAAAGAGCAATAGGCTTCTGAAAACCACAATCAAATTGCAGATCAAAAAGTTTGTCTGACCACCTTATTTTGAAACAATGCAATGAAGACTACATCAGACACAAAATGCCCGAAGAGTTCCTTCAATGTCAGTTTACTAAACAAAATAATCCAGTGGAAAATTGGAACATCTCATTATGGGTTCAGGGGTGACCTCCACCACCTCTAGCCCTCTCCAAGTTCTTCTGTCCTATATTCATAACTATCATTAATTTCCAAATGCAAGAGATTGTCTTCAAGCAACTCTAACCTAGATTCTCACAGATGGGTTTGAGTGTCAAAATATACAATTGACTCTTAACTCTGGAGCACTGATGGAACTGATCTCCTAGAAGCAGGAAATGTTCCAGATTAATATAAACTACCTGGTCAGATTTATTTTACAAATAAAATATTTTGAACTCTGCAGTGACATACTCAACAGCATAACTGTATTTGGCATTTTTTTTAAAGTCTTATAATGAACAAGGCCTTCTTTCTTGGAATCAGAACACAAGTTTACCAATAACATGAAGAAGAAACAAGTGAAAGCTATGTTTTCCATGAGACTTTTTAAACAGCTATTTTTCAAGAGATTAAGATAGTCTATTTTAAAGTGAGGTGTTCTAATGGCTGGCCATTGCTCATTAAATGGAGTCTTCTCCTCATCACAAGTTATTGCGCCAGTATCTATTTTGCAGGTGGTTTGCAGATCATTACAAGTCATGTGCTTCAAGAATGTGAATGAGCAAAACTGCATTCTCAAAGGCATGGTCTGTGCATTTCCAATTATGGGCAAAGGAAAGACAAGTCTTATGCAAAACTGAGCTATTAAAAATAACCGGAGAATTGGTAGAGTCAGCCACATTCGTCACATCATGAAGCAATGTCACCCACATCTGTACATCATACACCAAGTGGATGCAATACATCACAAGTTCAAAAACATCAACAACTAACAGATAAACTGATAGCCAAGTATCACAGACTTAAAATGTTTCCATTTTCATTTTAAAAAACTTGGCTTTGAATTTTAAGTGAAATGCATAACTTTTTGCAGAGTCACATATCTTGCAATTGAAAAATAATGCCAGAGGTTGCCTGAAGAAGACATGTTACAGAAACATTCACAGGAATACAGGGGAAGAAGGGCATTTTATATTGATGATAAACACTCTGTTCTGCCATTTTCTGTACCATCCTTACCCATATTAAAAACTGAAGTTGCCATTTATATGGTGCTTTAATAGCTTCAGGCTGTTCCAGAGCACTTTATAGCTAATGTTGTGATACTTTGACAATCAACCATCGCAGGAAATGTGACGACCAATTTTTGACTAAGCTCCCATAAACAGTAATATTAAATGACCAAATAATCTGCTTTAACATAAATTTCAAGGGATACATGTTGTCAAGAACACAGTAAATAACTTCCCTCTCTTCTTCAAAAAAAAAGAGCTACAAGAGCCAACATAGACTGGTGAAGCCAGAAATAACAATTTTACACATTTGGTCAGTATTTCAGATGCATTCATGTACCTCTGGATGTGGGCACCAACAAAATTTAGCAGGCAGGATGGCCAATCTGTAATTCGGCATCAAAGTGAACAATACATAAATGGAGGCTACTCAGCCCATCTTTCTGTGAAGACTGATCTCCCCTTCAATACCTGCATTTGCACTTCCATCACTATCTGTTAGACAAGTCTAGCTATTGTCTATGAAATGTGCTTTTCAGCAATTCTGATTGTGCCAACTACATTTCTCTTGGTAATATATATATATGTATCTATCCAAGTAGGAATACTCATCAGCACCAACCTATTTTGTTCCAACTGCAATGTATTTATTCATTTCAATGGACCTTTTCTCTTCAAATATTTACTTAACATTCATGCATGCTCATTGTCACCTCTTCCCATTGGTCTTGGGAGGAGGAGGAGGAGTGGGGGGGAGGAGAGGGGAGGAGAATTCTCTACCCAAGAATGCAGAGAATACCATCTTCAGAAGAACTGCAGTAGTTCAAGGAGACAGCTCAGTAATAAATTCTACAATAATATTCAATGGCATAAAATAAATTGTTGGTCTAAACTGCTCCTTAGTATTTATGCATAAACTTAAAGGAAATCAGAAAATGTTTCTTACCACTATTATCAAAATAGACTGCTGGATCTTCTATTTCTTGCTGCTTTGTTGAGGTTTCTGCATCTGCCCCTGACCGATTTTTCTCAGATCTGTCTTTGCAGGAAAATTCCAAACTAGTGTCTTTCCCTGCCTCAGTTCTTTCAGTTAATTCTACACGTGTTTGTTTACTGCTTAGATCCTTGCGTGGAGTTTGTTTCTTTTTTGTGGTACTTTCCTCTTCCCTTTCTTCATCTGATCCATTGATGGAGATGAATCCTTCACTGTCTGAGAAAGCTTCTGCCTCTGACTCCTCATCCGACTGATCCTCATTCTCAGGACTTGACGACTCATAGTGCGTTTCTTGTAAAGAAGCCTTAATTGCTGCTTCTAGCTGGCTATCTTCGCTGGCATCAATTAAGCTCTCCTAAAAGATGGGACACAGGAAAAGGAAGATGACTATCACCTAAAGGATCAAAAAATGTTTAAGGATATCATCTCCCCAAAGTTCTGACACTGTGTTTCTTTTCCCATCCCACACATGTTGGCTTTCTCATTCTCTTTGAAAGATGTCTCTATTGGCTCTTCCATGCCCCACAAGTCCAACATCAGGATGCTCATTGAATGCATTGCCTTTGGTACACAGATACCCAGCTAATACCTGCACTTTTTCACACTTACCGATCGCAGACGTTTCTTTGGTGGGCTACAGGAGAGTCCATCTAGTAGCCCGTGCTCCGTTAAAAATCCCGTCACCTGCTCCAGGAATGAATTCACGTCCAAGTTACGCCATTCAACTAATTTTTGACCTAAAGAGGATTTAGGGTGGGGAGGGGAAAGAAATTGGTGAAAAGCAAATTCAAAGAGTCACAAAGTTTTATTTCCCAAACTTTACAAACAGTGGCGCAGTTGGTCGAGCTACTGCCTCACAGTGCCAGAGACTCAGGTTCAATCCTGACCTCGGTTGCCTTATGTGTGGAGTTTGCACATTCTCCCTGCGACCACGTGGGTTTCCCCAGTTGCTCTGGTTTCCTCCCACATCCTGAAGACATGTATGTTGGTAGATTAATTGGCTGCTGTAAATTGCCCCTAGTGCACAGATGAGTGGTAGAATCTGGGGGAAGTTGATGGAAATACAGGGAGAATAAAATAGGAAACGGGTGGTTGATGGTCAGGCACAGGCCAAGTGCACCAAAGGGCCTGTTTTGGTGCTGTATCTCTCTTGGACTCCAATAATATTAAACCATAGATTGGG
This sequence comes from Pristis pectinata, assembly GCF_009764475.1. Classification (NCBI taxonomy): domain Eukaryota; kingdom Metazoa; phylum Chordata; class Chondrichthyes; order Rhinopristiformes; family Pristidae; genus Pristis; species Pristis pectinata. The sequence continues at coordinate 59,197,684 of NC_067410.1, read as the reverse complement.
AATGGGGGGGCAGGGTGGTTCGTTGCTGGGCAATAGAAACTTATGTTTTTAAAATATGTATCCTGTCAATGATTGAAAATGCTAAATTTTCACAATGAATATACTTATAGTTAGGGTACTCTTCATTCTTCACATACCTCCTGCAGACAAAAGTTGTCCATAAATTTAACAGACCAGCCTCTCAAATTTTAGGCACCCACTTAAATTACCCTTTAAGAGGGATACTTTATTGCTTAATAAATATTAAGCAGCATTTAAGAACATAAAATAGAAGCAGAAGGCCATTCAGCCCCTCACACCTGCTCAGCCATGGAACAGAATCACAGCTGATCTCGTACCTCAGCACTATTTCCCTGCAATAACACCATGTCAGTCGGTTCCCTTTACATCCAAGTATCAATTGATTTCTTTTTTGAATATACTCTGTGATTGAACTTTCACAGCTCATGAGGCTAAAGTTCCAAAGGTTCACTATCGTCTGCTGAAGAAATATCATCTCATCTCTCACAATAGCTGACCCCTTATTTTGAGGCAGTGACCCTGGGTTCTATACAGCCCAGCTGCGGAATCACCATGCCTTAACCTTTCCTGTCAAACAACTTAAGAATTTTACGCATCTCAATGAAATCACTTCTCACTTTTCTAAACTCAGGTACAGGCCTAACCTGCTCAATCTCTCCTCATGCAACAAATCAGCCATTGCATAAATTATTCTGCTGAACCTTCAATGCACTCGTACAGCCAGCATATCCTTCCTTGGGTAGGGAGACTAGACCTGAACTTAATTATATAATTCAGTAATAGTCAACATACAAATAATTACAATAGTCAACATACCAATTGCTTGCTGTACTTGAACATTAACTTCAGTGATTCATATATAAAAAAACAACAGGTCCCCCTGAGCACCAATGCCTTTCCAACCTCTCCCCTTTTAAAAATACACCAGCTTTGTGGGTTTTTTTAAAACTTCATTTTCCCATCTGTCATGATCTTGCCCATTCATTTAGCCTGTCTATCCCCAAATTCCTCACAACCCCTACACTGACGTAAAGTTTGAATCATCAACGAACTTGGCAATGGGTTCAGCACAGACATAGTGGGCCGAAGGGCCTGTTGCAGTGCTGTACTGTTCTATGTTATTACAAACTTGGATATATAACACTTGGTCCCCTCACCCAAATCATTGATGCAAATTGTGAATAGCTGCAGTCCTAGCATTGATTCCTGTTGCATCCCTCACCCCACCACTCATTTTCCTGGCAGTTCTTTTGATTGCATTAATCAATATCTAAACAACAGATGAAAAGATTTGAAGTTCAGCTCAATTTTATGCATGGATTGCTTCCCATGTTTGCAACCTTCTATCTTATATCCTCACCCACATTGCCAGATTCTTCTTTCCTCTCACTTTCAGCAGATCCTCACGTGTCAATACATTTCTGTACACTGCAGTTCTTTATCTGCCTTACCACTTGCCTCCCTTTAAAAACTTTCATTGTGCCTTCCCTAACCCAAATTAGCTTCCCGCTTCCGTCTAAATTTAGCAGCCATTGTGTTCTCTTTATTGCAAATAACTCATTCCCCTTGTATACAATGAGTAATGAATTAATGGAAATTATGTTGTTTCTTTTGAACAGCATGTCAACTATCAAGACTCTTGAAGTGCCTGTGCCAGGAACATTAACACGAAGCAAACAGCTTGAGATGATGGCACAAACTAAGTGTGTTACATTAGCAGACTATCAATCCAGGGACATTAGCTCAAGTCCCACCAGAGCAGATGTGGATTCTAAACTCAGATAATAAATAACCTAGAACTAAATTAAAAGAAGACAGCTTGTGTAATGGAGACAATGAAACCACTGGATTATTGCAAAAGCCCATCTGGTTCTTCAAGGGAAGAAATCTGCCCAGTTTCTGAGAGACTCCAGACTCACTGGCCTTGCAAGCCAGTTGCATCATAAGGGCTATGATAAAACAAAATAAAGGATAAACCATGACAATCACCTAAAGCTGCAAATTCAGAAACAGAATATATAGTGCTGCTTCTTCACGACCACCGGGTCCAAATCCTGAAACTCCCTATCCACCAGAATTGTGCAAGTACTTCCACAAGAACAGTAGCAGTTGAAGATGGCAGCTCACCATCAGCTTCTCAGGGGCAATTAAGGTAGATATTAAAAGTCTGAACTTCCCGGAACATCCACAATCCAAAAAATAAATAAATAAAACAAAGCTAATAATTATGGGCAAGCAACAAGGAAGCAGCTCACAACGAGAACTAAGCAACAAAGAAGTTGCTTTTAATTTCTGAAACTGCTTGTTTTTGAGTATTGGGTCAGCACACTTCTGCAGTTGTGCAGCAATCCTGGCGAGTATCAGTGCCACAGTATTCTGGAGATGCAGTTTGACCCTCTATGTTAGATAATAGAACTTCAGCCAATGAGCCCTCATTGTTAGATGAAGGCAAATGTTATACATCTTAAGACTAAGCCCTGATTACCAGGAGTGGCAAAATGCAGCTAAAGTTAGCCCACAGGGTTGTTTATTTTGGACATCAAGCCCAAAGTGAGAACTGAAAGAGAACTTCCCAAAGCAGAAATAATATTGACGGTTTTACATACACCAGCAATTGCCAACCAAATGCAAGGGAGAGACTGCATATTGACACCCGCCAGAGAACATCAAGTGGTCTTACAAGTCAAGGCCATTTAATTAAATGTGATGATTGTGTGGATCTTGTGCAGCTTATAATCCATCAATAAACAAACTAATGCAGATACACCAGAAATAAATAATGAACAATTATATATTGTGTTACCTGCATTCAGCAGTGTCAGGGATCATTACTGGCATCCATATCCCAAGGCTTGGTGTGAGGAATTAGCTGGGCTTTCAGTTATTAATTTAGTGAGAACATATGAGCAATTCTATGAAGACAGAATCAAGATACAACCTTCAGTTGCACTGTTTGCCTACACTTAGAAATAGTGCCTCTTAAATTGCAAAGTCACTCAAGAGATTGTAGGGGAAAATGCCCTACAAATTCACAAAATATATTGTAAATGGCATCAGCTTGAAAGTCATCCACTTGAAAGTCATCCATGTAATAAGCTCATATGCTGAACTACATGGAGGGTGGTGGCTGGTCAATTTAAACCTGTAAGATGGCCTAAGTTATTGAACTAATTACCCTTAAAGTAATGTTTAAACCTGGTGGGGAGACTCAAATCACAAGAGCCACTTGGAGGTGACAAACATTTCACAGCTCTGCATGGGGTTCTTTGTTCAGGTTCACGATTGGATAGGTTAAATTGGAGGGTTGAGGCGAGAGGAAGTGGAAAGCAAGATTAAGGTTACAAATTCAGCAGCCTGACGAGAAATGGATTCTTCTACAACTCAAAAGTCTTTCAGGGTACTTAATAGATGAGGAAATCCCTTTGATATGCACTGAGATTGGTCAAGTGAATGCAAGCCACTCATCTTTGACACTGGGCAACAATTTTAGGTTATAGCAGTCCAAAGACAACACAACAGCAAATGTAGCTTCTCTGTTAGATTCACTGCTTTTTTTAAAAAAATTTCATTTACAGGATGTAGGCAATGCTGGCAAGATGGTATTTATTGGTCATCTCTAATTGCTCTTCTGAGCCACATTCCTTGACTGCTGTTGTCACATGGGGAAAACACTTCCATAGCTCTCTCTTGGAGAGGGAGCTCCAGTAGTCAGACTAGCTACCATGAAGAAACAGCATTATAACAGCAAGGTACGATCACATGCAACTTGGAGGGAACTTGCATTCCCATGTGTTTATCATCCTTGGTGAGGTTACAGGTTTTGGTGGGGGGAGCGGGTTTTACAGACAAAGCTTTTGCATGTCACTTCATTGACTTTTGTAGATGCTACATACTTTAGTTGTGGGGCAGGAGTGAAGTGAGTAAATATTGAGAATGGTGAATTGCATGCAAACCAAATATACTTCATAGTTAAGGTACTTATTTTATTTTTCTGTAAGTAACCATTACAAGTAAGATATGAAAGAAATCTTTATCGATGACAGTCCTTGTATTGCTATTTTGTAATTGTGCACAAACCATAACAGGTAATGAGTGTGCTTGTCTGTATAAATATCTGAGATTTAGGGAGCCAACAAGCATTTCATTACTCATTCATAATCTAGAAATCAAAGATCCAAGTTATTCACTGGAGTACGTCATATGTCTCAAAACACCTGACATACTCCATCATCCAATCAGAAGACTAATGTTGCCACTGAGAGGGATATTCTTGATGTTCTAGGAATTTACCCCATGCCCCAGTGAAGGAAAATTATTCTTAGCTATTGATAAAAAATTCTGTAACATTGCTGCACTCACACAGAATCTAAAGTATTCAACAGAAAAACTCTAATCAAATCAACATCATTTAGGAATTTAACTAAGATCTCAATAATTGTAATTCCAAACGCTGATGGTTACTATAATTAATACGTATTACAAATTAGCATTGATTTAGCAATACACTTTGAATTGCCTGTGCAACCTCTGCTACACTTTTGTTAAATAACTCCACCCATTAATTATATGCTGTGCAAACTGGTGCATATCCATGATAATATCTATTCAAAACTATTGTGCTTGTATATCCAAATCAAAATTGTACAACCAGTAGTTCATACTGCATGACCTTGATGTTTCCATAACTCAAATACCTCTCAAATTCCATGCAATTACAAGGAGATTCAGTAATTCTTACTTGAGCAACTTTTACTCCTAAACTTGACAGAGGGATGCAAATTTCCCCAATGATGTGGTGAAGGACTTTGTCTGATTTCCTTGGAATATTTTTATTGGGAAAGTTAATCTGGTATGGTCATAATATTCACTGTTCAGGCTTGCGCATGAACAATGGCTGCTTAATATCAGCAATGTAACACTTGATAATCCTGACATGTTAATTTTCAAGAATCACTCACGATTTAATAATAAATGCATTCACAGCAGAATGGGGGAACTGTGGTGTTGGGTTTAAATTACTGAACCAGTAATCTAGAGATATTAGCTCAAATCCCACCAAAGCAATGGTGGATTCTAATTTCAGTTAACTGAGTAACCTGGAAATAAGTAAAAGAGTAAGGTTATGGAATGGTGACCATGAAATTATCAGATTGGAGGAAAACATTTGGTTCACCAATGTCCATCGGGGAAGAAATCTGCTAACTTGCCCCTATGTATGACAGCCTGTGGTTGACTCTCAATTAACCTCTGAAAACAACCTTTGAAAGAGTCACAGAACAAATACATAATATCCTTGGGTTGAATGGGGGGCTTCAAATGTCCATCACCATGGTGGGCTTTGCAGATTACACAAAGCTGGTGGCATCCTAAAGGACAGCCAGCCACACACTGGGTCTACAACTAGTGCTGAGCAAATCTGAGGAAGAGGTAAACCGATTTGATCTTGCCCTCAATTTACTTATTGCAGACACCTTCAGCCATGGCAGGAACACTCTGAGTAATCCCACAGTTTTTGTGGAGACTTGTCCAAACTGAGGACACCCTCCATAGTGTTGTGTGGCATTAGCACTGGAATAGAGCAGATCTAGCAGCTGATAACTGGACAACCATGAGTTCCTGTAGGATATCAGCCACAGAAATATACTCCACCACAATCAGTAATCTCATGGGCCTGCATTATCCTCGCTTCACAGTTAAGCTCGACGCAGAGGATCAACCTTGGTTCAATGAGTGCAGAAACTACATCAACTGGACCTACAAATGAAGTGCTAACCAGATGAAGTTGTGACCAGATGAAGTATGAGTGTTCAACAGCCTACAAAAACCAGAACTAAGCAGTCCCACAAACAGATCATACAGAAAGATCTGTAGTTTGCCACATCTAGTCAAAAATGGAGGGAAGAAACAGCTATTGGAAGGCAGCTGTAAGAACATACAAAGATGAGGCCCAACATACAAGTCCAACAAAATATCTGAAGCACTTGCCACATACTTCCATCATCACAGATGCCCACTGTCAGCAGAGTTGATTCACCACGTGATAAGCAAGAAATGACCGATAGCAATGGATACAGCAAAGGCTAATGAACCAAAAGCACCTCTGAAGACTCGCATCCCAGAAAAAGCCAAGCTGTCCCAGTATACCAGTGCCCCATTAACACTACACCACTGAACACCAATTCCTCTTTGTGCTTGCAAAGGAACCCGGCACAAACCCCTGCCACAGACTAGTGTTCCCACAGCAATGAAACAATCTTACACTGCCTCATGGAGTCAACCACTGAGGCAATGTGCAGGGGCTGCCTGTGAAGGCTAGTGTTGGATGACATGGGGTGAAGGGTGTGCCCGCTCACTGCTGAGATGCGGGATTCATCATAGAAAAATCTATGGCAATAGTGCAGCCAAACAGAGAGGGGGAGACTACAGCTTCCATCACATTCAACAGGAGGCGATGTGACAGACTGTTGGGTCTAGACAATCAAACACATGGAGCAGATGCTGCTGTTCCTCAGCAATGACCCACACTCACCATGTCAGCCAGAGTGTATCCTTGGCCCCCACATCTCAGCACCAAGCAGCCATAACACTTTCTCCAGTGCATCCAACACCAGCCCAAACTGACAGGCACTATATACTGCCTCAATGGCTTATTCCACACCAAGCCATGTGGCAATGAGATCACTTTAATTTCATTGCTGCCAGAGTGCCAACAGACAGTCGAGGCCCCCAACCAGCTTCCCAGTAATGTTGGTAATGCATCTCATTTATACAGTGCTACAATGACCACTTTTAGCACTGATTCCACTTAGTGACATGTGTCATGACAACAACCTTTCCCTCAATGTCAGCAAAATAAAGAGCTGGTCATTGACTTCAGGAATGCAGGGCAGCGCACATGCTCCTATCTACATCAATGCTACTGAGGTCGAGAGGGTTGAGAGATTCAAGCTCCTAGGAGTGAACATCACCAATAGTATGCCCTGGTCTAATCAGGTAGACACCATGGCCAAGAAAGCTCACCAGCACCTCTGATTCCTCAGGAGGCTAAAGAAATTTGGCATGCCCCCGTCGAGCCCCACCCATTTTTAATTTATACACCATAGAAAGCATTTTATCCAGATGCATCACCGCTTGGTATGGCAACTGCTCTGCCCAGAACCGGAAGAAACTGTGAAGAGTTGTGGACATAGCTCAGCACATTATGGAAACCAGCCTCCCCTCCAGGGTCTCTGTCTTTTCCTCTTGCTGCCTCGGTGAAGCAGCCAGCATAATCAAAGACCCCACCCACCCCAGATATTCTCTTTTCTTCCCTCTCCCAATGGGCAGAAGATACAAAAGCCTGAAAGCACGCACCACCAGGCTCAAGGACAACTATCCCACTGTTATAAGACTATTGAACGGTTACCTAGTATGACAAAAATGGACTCTTGACCTCTCAATCTACCTCGTTGTGACCTTGGACCTTATTGTCTACCTGCACTGCACTTTCTCTGTAGTTGTTACACTTTATTCTACATTCTGTTATTGGTTTACCTTGTACTACCCTGATGCACTGTGTAATGAATGGACCATATGAACCATATTGCAAGACAAGTTTTTCCACTGTACCTCAGTACATGTGACAATTATAAATCAATTCCAATTCCCGAGCTCCCAAATCCAATTCAGTTACTTACCACCTGCCAGTCTAACCTTAATCATGAAAGTCAGGGAACAATGTTATTGACACTTAAGTACCATAGCATGTTCGAGATCACCATGCCAAGTTTGGGATTTGCCAGGGCCACAACCTCCAAGCCTCATCACTGCCTTGATCTAAAGCTGAATTCCAGAGGTGAGGTGGCAAAGACTGCCCTTGATATCCAGGCAATCAAGGAACCCTGGTAAAACTGAAGTCAATGGCATCAAGGGGAAAATACTCAGATGCCTGTGATTGTTAAAGACCCAGTACCCTGCAGCAGGAGTTCCTCAGGTCTATGTTCCAGGCTCAACCATCTTCACCTGCTTCATCAATGATCTTCTTATGGTCAGAGTTAGGGCTATTCAGTAATGACTCCATTACGTTTAATTTCATTTGCAGCATCTAACAAAATGAAGAAGTCCACACCTAATATTCAGCATTCAGGCAGAGACTGAAATAGGAAGTCACATCACACAAATACTGGACAATGACCATCCTCAGCAAGACATTATTTTTTCTTTTTCAATCTTTTTTATTAGTTTTCAAATTAATACAGATTAATATATAACATCAATATTTGTACATGTAATACAAAGAGGTCAGGAGAACAATCATGGCATGGATAATCATAAAGAACAATAAAGTATTAAAAAAATCTGTAAATCCAACGATCTCTTAGTGAATAAATATAATATAAAAGAAAGGAAAGAAAAAGATTTATTATATAGATATAAAAGAAAGCAAAAAAAATCCCCAAAACAATAAGAAAAACAATAAGAATAAAAGCAATATCAAACCAAACTAAGCTAAACAAAAAAAATGGACTAAAATTTCTCAGTAGAAACAGAGCAATATTATGTCATTGACTCCATTCCTCGAAGTTGAAAGGTTATTACAAGGGGATCTATATCATGTGAAAATATTGAATAAATGGACTCCAAACTTCCTCAAATTTAAGCGAAGGATCAATAGTACCACTCCTAATTTTTTCCAAGTTTAAACATGATATAGTTTGAGAGAACCATTGAAAAGTAGTAGAGGGTATTGGATCCTTCCATTTAAGCAAAATAGATCGTTTGGCCATTAATGTAACAAAGGCAATCATACGGTTAGCGGAGGCAGATAGATGGCCAGACTCTATCCTTGGTAATCCAAAAATTGCAGTGATAGGATGAGGTTGTAAATCAGTCTTCAATACATTTGAAATAATGTTAAGAATATCTTTCCAATATTTTTCCAAAAGAGGACAGGACAGCAAGACATTCAATGGTATAAGCATCTCAGATCCCTACATCAGTATCTGGTTTGAGGAAGGCAAGGGTTGTTCAACACTGACTAAATCGTACCTGGAACATCCACAGAAATACTGTCTACAAAAGCAGGTCAGATACTGGACATCCTGCCAAATGACTCCCCAAGTCTTTCCACCATCCACAAGACACACATCAGGAGTGTTATGGAATAGACTTCACTTATATAATGAGTGCAGATTCAAGAACCTTGATGTCATCCAGGACAAACACAGCTCGACAAGGGTATGGAAAAGACAATATCAGCAGATACTCTCCCGTTCACAAGCCATCCTTAAGAGCAAATATATTGGTATCAGTCATTTATCATAGCTGGGTCAGTCCTGGAACTCCCTACCTAACACCTTGTAGGAGCACCCAAGACCTGCAGTGCTTCAAGAAGCTGGGTCACTATCACCTTTGTCAAGGTAATTACATACAAGCAATAAATACACAAGTCACCAGCAACACACAGCCCAAAAATATGGAGTAAGGAAATCCATCACCAAGTATCATCTTTCAATAGAACCATGTCACAGTAATGACAACTGTTGGTCAGAATAGCAACATATGTTCAAAACCTAGAATGGAGCACTTCCAAGGTCCTTTAGATAAAATTTATTAAAAAGAGCTTTTTGGCACATCCAATAATTTTAGGTTCAAAGCAGACTTTTCTATTAATGTTACCTTCACATTCCCACTGCCATCATACCCAAAGTTTGGTTCCCTGTAAAAATAACATACATTTAGATCTACCACTGAAGCTCTCTTCTGATCTAAAGGCACCTTAAAGAAGTCCAACTGTCAAATCTTAGTGACCTTTCATTGGTGTCTGGAAAAAACACTGAAGAGCAATGCTTGGTGGCAAAATGAGCTAGTAACAGTTACTGATGAGAAAGTGGTTTCCAAACCAAATGGTCAATGAGAAGTAAAAATATCAATACATCTCCTAACCTGAAGACCAGAGCTCCACAGTCATTAAACATGTTCAACACTAATTTTCATTCACAGGCTTGGTTTAACATTGTGCTAAAGACTGACTAAAGATATTATGCCTGATTCGCCACTTTTAATCTTTTCTGTTTTAGTGCTGTGAACCAGCCAGATATATCTTAAACAATTTTGAAGCAGTGCTACATCAATGGACAAGTGGTGTAAGCACACATTTCCAAAATTATTGGATTCCAAAATCAGCTTCCAAAGCACGTGCTGAATTCAGACACACAATCAGCCAGGTATATTGAAAGCCCATCTCGAGATTTTGATCCATGGGAACCTTCGTTCTAAGTAGCTAACAATTCTGCTAAATCGCCTATTTATTTCTATTCAGCAGCATTGATCCATTTTAATACAAAATATCATCCCTGCATCAAGGGGATCAGGTTGAAATGACAGCTGTGACTGAATTTAAAGAATAGTTAGTTAAAATAAGAGGCTACAACATGAGCTTTTAAAGGAGCTCTGTCGAAGAGATTCCCTTTTAAACAGTTCACTCAATGTATCAAGCAATCGAACAGCGCAACACAGACATGATTGAAATCTTGCAAAAGATACAAAAACCATCTTTTTCTTCGTAAATAGCAAAGTGCTTCCATTCATGAAGCAAGCACAACTGTAAGCAGTCTGGGTTACCAAACAGAAAACTAATTTCTCTTTTAAAGAGAGTTTTAGAATATTAAATCTGAAAAGATGCTTACCAGTGCGGGGGTCTAGTATGGACACATAAGGGAAATCTGAGAGTTGATAAAATTGAACATATCGCTGTCCTTCTTCACTGTCATGGTATACCTGGGAAGAAGAGGAAAACATGGCCTTCTTGTAGATTGCACTCTTGAAATATATGCAAAGATACTATTAATGAAAACAAATGGTAAATGAATATGTTGTCAAACTGAAAAGCACCCAGATAATAATCAAGCACGGAAAATTTGAGCACCTGCTGGCTTCCATTTCACCTCTTTGTGATGTGCTCACAGCAGCCTGTGTTAATGAAATCTCTCAAGGAGTTTCAGTGTAAAAGGACAACTTCACCTTGAAAATAACCATGTGTTTAAATATCAAAATTGGTGATTAAATTTTTCCACTTTCACTCCTTTGCCAAGAATGAAATGTGAAATTAAAATCCAGCTGAATGCTGATCTTTTGTTGATGAATGAGAATTGCAACATTCGTAGATTGCTTCAAGTGGAAGTATGAACCTTCATGGTGCACTTGAAATCTATCCTTTCAAAACAATTTGAAGCTTTGAGATACCTCTAAAAGAGAAGTTCTCTCAATTTAAAACTTGAACCTTGTCCTCAGTTCCCCTTTAAACAATACCACACACTTGGTATTTCGTTTCAAGAGTAAAAATACATGGAAAGTATTAAGCCATCGCAAATGCAAAGCTTTAAGAACTTGGTTTTCAGCAGGCATTTGCTTAAGCTCTAGACAAACTGGACAGTCTACACCTGGACAGGACTTGGATCAATGACCTTGGGGGATTGTTTGCTAGTGCTGTTGGGGAGGGTTTAATCTAATACAGCAGGGGGATGGGAATCCATGCAGAAAGACGAAGGGAAGCAATGCAGAGACCAAAGCAAAAGTTAGAAAAGAGAAAAGTAAGAGTGGAGTACAGAAAAGTCAAATGCAAAGGACACAAAGGTTACTAGATTCTACAAGGACAATGAGTGTAAGGGCACTTTATATGAATGTCAGTGGTATTCAAAACAAGGTCAGTGAACTTGTGGCACAAATCAGTGCAATGGGGTATGATTTAGTGGCCATTACAGAAACGTGCTTGCAGGGTTGAGATGATTCGGAATTAAATATCCAAGGGTATCAGGTAATATGGAAGGATAGGCAGGAAGTTAAGGGAGGTGGGGTAGTGCTCTTAATGAGATCAGGGCAACAGTGAGAGACGATATATGATCTAAGGATACGAATGTTGAGTCCATCTGGATAGAGATTAGGAATAGTAAAGGGGAAAAAAAAATCACTGGTGAGTGTTGTCTATAAGCCACCAAATAATAACATTACAGTGGCATAGACAGTAAACCAAGAAATATTTGATGCATGTAAAAATGGAACAGCAGTTGTCATGGGGGACTTTAACTTCCAACTTGATTCGCCTAATCTATGTGGTTGACACAATCTTGAGGAGGGCTTCAGAGAATGTATCAGTGATAGCTTTCTTGAACAGCATGCCAGTGAACCTACCAGGGAAAATGCTATCTTAGATCTGGTCCTGTGCAATGAGACAGGTAAAATTAATGATCTTGTAGTTAGGGGCCCTCTTGGAAAGAGTGATCACAGTACAATTGAATTTCTCATACAAATGGAGGGTCAATAGTTCAATCTAAAACCAGTGTATTATGCCTAAACAAGGGAGACTACAACAGGATGGAGGAGGAGCTGGCTAGCGTAGACTGGGAACACAGGCTAGATGGTGGGAGTTGAGGAACAGTGGAAAACTTTCAAAGACATTTTTCATGGTGCTCAACAAAAGTATATTCCAGTTAAAAGCAAGGACAGTAAGGGTGAGAAGAGCCAGTCTTGGATAACTAAGGAAATAAAAGAAGGCATCAAGCTAAAAGCTCATGCATACAATGTCACCAAGAGTAGTGGGAAACTGGAAGATTGCAAAAACTTTAAAAAGCAACAAAGAACCCGTAAGCAAGCAATAAGGAAAGGGAAGATAGAGTATGAAAGTAAACTAGCACAAAATATAAAAAAAGATAATAAAAGATTTTATAATTATATAAAACAGAAAAGGGTGGCTAAAGTGAACGTAGGTCCCTTGGAAGATGAGAAGGGGGAATTAATATTGGGTAATGCAGACATGGCCGAGGCCTTGAATGACTACTTTGTGTCTGTCTTCGCTGTGGAGGACATGTCTAACGTGCCAAAGAGATATGTTATGGATGTGATGGGAAGTGAGGACCTCAAGATAATCAATGTCACTAAAGAGGTAGTGATGAGCAATCTAGTGGGTCTAAAGGTTGACAAGTCCCCTGGTCCTGATGGGATGCATCCCAGGGTACTGAAATAAATGGCAGAAGTTATAGTAGAGGCATCTGTGATAATTTACTAAAATTCTCTGGACTCTGGGCAGGTCCCAGCAGATTGGAAGACAGCGAATGTCACACCCCTATTTGAAAAAGGATGTAGGCAAAAGGCAGGTAACTATAGGCCAGTTAGCTTAACGTCTGTAGTCAGGAAAATGCTTGAAGCTACCATTAAGGAAGAAATAGTGAGACATCTGGATAGGAATGGTTCCATCAGGCAGACACAGCATGGATTCAGGAAGGACAGGTCCTGTTTGAAAAACTTACTGGAGTTCTTTGAGGATATAGTGAGCACAGTGGATAGAGGGAAACAGGTGGATGTTGTGTACTTGGATTTCCAGAAGGTGTTCGATAAGGTGCCACATAAAAGACTAATGCATAAGATACGGATGCATGGAGTTGGGGGTTATGTATTAGTATGGATAGAGGATTGGATAACCAATAGAAGGCAGAGAGTTGGGATAAATGGGTGTTTCTCTTGTTGGCAATCAGTGGAGAGCAGAGTGAAGCAGGGGTTGGTGCTGAGCCCGCAACTGTTCATGATGTACATTAATGATTTGGAAGAGGGGACCGAGTATAGTGTATCTAAGTCTGCTGATGGCACTAAATTGAGTGGAAAAGCAAATTGTGGAGAGGATGCAGAGAGTCTGCAGAGAGATATATAGATAGGTTAAATGAGTGGGCAAGGATCTGACAGATGGAGTACAACGTTGGTAAATGTGAGGTCATCCACTTTGGAAGGAAAATAGCATTTCAGATTATGATTTAAATGGTGAAAGATTGCAGCATGCTGTTGTGCAGAGGGACTTGGGAATGCTTGTGTATGAATCGCAAAAGGTTGGTTTGCAGGTGCAACAGGTTATCAAGAAGGCAAATGGAATGTTGGTCTTCATTGCTGGAGCGATTGAACTTAAGAGCAGGAAGGTTATGCTGCAATGGTACAGGGTACCGGTGAGGCCGCACCTGGAGTACTGCGTGCAGTTCTGGTCTCCTTACTTGAGGAAAGATATACTGACTTTGCAGGCCACGCAGAGGGGGTTCACCAGGTTGATTCTGGAGATGTGGGGGTCAGCCTATGAGGAGGGATTGAGTCGCCTGGGACTATATTTGGGGGAATAGATTTAGGACGGAGATTAGAAGAAACTGTTTTACCCAGAGAGTAGTGAATCTGTGGAATTCTCTGCCCAGGGAAACAGTAGGGGCTACCTCATAAAATGTATTTAAGACACAGTTAGATAGATTTTTGCATAGTAGGGGAATTAAGGATTACGGGGAAAAGGCAGGTAGGTGGAGCTGAGTCCACGGCCAGATCAGCCATGATATTATTGAATGGCGGAGCAGACTCGACAGGCCAGATGGCCTACTCCTGCTCCTATTTCTTACGGACAATCATTTTAACAAAGACTTGAAGACCATTTAGCTAATTTATCATTGTTTCAATGAGCTATAAAGTACTTGGCAATAAAGTGCAGGTGGAAATGATCAATCAACCAACAAAAATGTCCAAGGAAGAATTCACAAAATCAACAGAAGGCAACACTCAACTCAGAAGATCCTTGGTGCGCAGTTAGAAAACTTTGGGTTCAAATTCCACTCCAGAGATCCAAGCACAGAAACATAGGCTGACGTTCCAGTATGGCAAAGGAAGCGCTGCATTGTTTGGAGATGCCAACTGCTCTCAAGTGAGCTTAATGGATCTCCTGAAGTTATTCTGAAGTGCACAGTTCTTATCCCTTGAATCCTCACTACTATTTATCACCCAATCATTAAAGTTGATAATCTGGTCATATGACATCAATGTTTGCAGGAAAAATTGGTTGCTTGCTTCCTACAGTGACTACACCACAAAGTATTTCATGGCTGTAAAGTGTTTGGGGGAATCCTGATGTTATGAATGACACAGTATGCTTGTTCTTTTGTTTATTTACTTGTAATAGAGAAGGAGGCCATTCAGCCTAACAAGTCCATAATAGTTCTCAGCGGAATCCCATTACCCTTCTTTTTTCCCTTGTATTATTCTTTCTTGCATGCATTCAAGGAATTCCCTTACATTGGCAGGTAATGAGTAGAAGATAACTCAAAGTAATTTAATTCAATTTCACAGAAAACTGGATTTTAATGTAAGATTCTGTACATTAAATGTGACAAAAGGCTGTCAATTGTTTATAGCTTGTCAAAAATGGAAAAGCTATGAAAATTTGGGCAGATTACTAACTGCACTTAAAATAAATTGAAGTTAAAAATGCATGACTAATTATGTATCAAAATACATCTCAAAAGTATCTTAATGTTAAGGAAACATATTGAATTTCAAAGTGGTGTGTTCTGAAGTGCCGTTATGCCTCAAAAAGGTCCTACAAAGTTGATTTTCAGATTTAATTATCCAAGGGATCCTGCTTGGAACTGTTCTTAATCAGATGCTCTTTCAACTCTTCTTCTGAAGATGTAACTTTATAGTAACATTTACTTTTAAATTTAGGATTCATAACTGATTTTGCATGTAAAGACTTAGCCGGGTGAGCTGCATATAGAAGAACTGGGCAATGAGGAGCACAAGTGAAGAAACAGAGCATGCCTAATTTTCTAACTGTAACAGATGGAAGGTAAGCTTTCACAACCTACTCTAGTTCTGCATGCAGGCAAGTGTAATATCAGCAAAATCTGCCATGGCAGTAACAGCAATAGAAAACAAAAATTAACTGTGCATTCATTTCACTGGAACAAATTTTGAAGTACCATGATAGAACAGTTATTTTCATTTCAATAGAATGTACTGTATGTATTCACTGAAGCTTGTAATACCTTCACTCCCCCACCCCTTAGCCCCACTTCCCTGTACCTGCCAAAAGATGAAGTGTTCTCGAATGATGGTTTTCACTGCCTCATTGCTCCAAACATCACGGTTCAAGCACTGACAGGCAAAGTCTTGTACGTTCTGAATATTTACCATCAACCACTTGTTCTGCAGCTGTCCTGACTCTTTCGCCTGTCCAAAGAGGAAAGGGAGAATATATTGGAATGTTGTAATTTCATAATAAATATTAAGCACCGTCATAAATTGCATTGGAACTCACGCTCAAACAAATGCAATCTATAGAATTATTACACAAGCTGGTAAAGAAACAGACACCCACAGAATCTCCAGTACATCTGCCTCTGGTACCTTTCAATGATCACTGATCCATACCCACTAAGAGAAAAAAACCAGCCCAGAATTGTTGTGATATCCTGATAGGGGAACAACAGAGGCTGTACTGTCACAATCCCTCTAAGCTGAGACAGACCAATGAGCAAAAGTGTGAGCACACACACTAGGGAAAAAAAACCCACATGCACGAGAGCATGCCACTAAATATTTTGTAAAGCTTACACAAATTAGTTAAATACTGTGCAATAGTCAATGATACATTCAATGCAAATTTGGCAAAAAGTACTCCTAAACTATTCTAGCAACCACTTGAACTTCTTCCCTTTTGGTTGTGCACATTCCAACATTGTAAATGTAATCCAAATATTATTGGGTCAAGTGTCTTCTAATTGCTGCTTCCTTCCATAAACAACTACCAAATGAGGTTTATTCATGGACAAACTAGACTCCTACAAACATGACATATAAATGATCCTCTGAAATAACCTGGACTTCTGATAATTTTATGTGGAAACCAGAAAATATCAATTAATTTGGATAAGTATTTAACTTCAGTTCATTGGAAATACAAGCAAACCTGTGGGAGGCAATCTCGTTGACCCAAGTGTTTATAAAGCTCTAATTAGAACAAACCTTAGACAAAAGAACCCAATAAACAAGTGCCAGCTTTGGCTGTAGCTATAACTGTATTGCTACACAAAGTCTTGCTGCTGCCAAGGCACTACTCTTCATTGCTCACCCTTTGGCAATTGCCAACACTGTTCAGTAAAATAAAGCTACCCTTACCCACAAGGTATGTCACTTGTTCTGGCTTTTGCCCTCTTCCTTTCCTGTCCTGAAGGGTCTCAACGCAAAACACCCACTGTTTATTTCTCTCCATAGATGCTGCCTGTATTTGTGTATGTCACTTGGAACCTGCTCCTCAATGGATTTGCACAGTAAATCGCAGAGATAAAATAAAACTAACGTTTTCTTTGAATGCCATATCGTCCCACTGAAATGTCTCTTCATGTTCTGCAGAGGAGTGAGTAACTGTTGGAATTTGCACAAGGACAGAACACCCTTAAGTTCCTTTGTCCAGACTTCTCTCATGTACCGACTTACAAAATGGTGCCTTCCTTAAATTACTTAATCAGGTTAACATTACATGTTAGCTGACATTTAGAATCCAAAACCAGGACCCTTATTGTAACTTTATTTGATGATGTGTTGTATCATTTTCATGCAGTGGAGTCTTTATCCTTTTGCAGAAAACAAATCTGCAGTTTCTAGTCACATGGTCAGCATCTGCTTTGGAAAATCTCGACATCAGGGAATATCCACCCTCAATGTGTTTTCTTCCCTTTTTGCTAACAAGTAAATGCGCACAAAATGACTGCATGCTTTCAATGGATAATTTATTTATCCATTTTAGTACTCAAGCATGCATTGCAAATTATACCCTGTATATTAATAATTTTATCAATCTAGCAAGAATTACATTGGTCCTATACCTTGTGTTTTTCTTTTAAAAAAAGAGAAACTGGAGGGACCGAAGTACAGGATGCAAAGCAATTGTGGTTTGAAACTAGTGGATAGCATTAAAGAAATGGAGATAGGGCATTAACAAATCTGGGTTACGGAAGACTGGATGGAAAAAAAACTGTGCGATGCAAGGATGTACAAAAGGTCTGAGTCTGTAAAACAATGTTTTCTCCTTCAAATCAATGTAAGAGGATGTAGCAAGGAGAAAACAGAAGAAAAAAGGAAACAAGTTGAGAGGATGACCTATATAATAAATACTAATGCTTTCAGATTGTTGGGACACCCAAAAGCATCTTGGAAGGAATCTTTGATATGGACAATGCAATAGCATTCAAGATGATACAGACAAAAAACAAAGAAGAAATTAAACAGAGTAAAATCTTGATTCATCTACGAGGTTGGATTGGAGATTGGAGATGGTGTTTTCCTTTAAGCAAAGGAGGTTGAGTGGAAATGTGATAAGACATGTACAAGGTCATGACTGGTTTAAATAGAAGGAAGGCATACCTACTTGTGGATGGTTCAAGCCAGGAGACATAGATTTAAAACGCATAACAATCTCCTTTCAGTCACATAATGGCACAAAAGAACCTGTTGCAACATCCAGCAAATAGAAAGGAGACTGTACCAAATGTAATTTTTAAAAAATTACATGCAGTCCCCCACTTTCAACATCAAATTAGGAGAAAACACTGAAACCACTAAACATACAAAATAATTTTAACACCCCAACTTTTCATGTTACCTCTAACATCCAAATGGCTCCCCTTCAGCATTACGAGCAGAGCAATTCATTTCTGGAGACAGTCTGTCTAGTCTGTCATCTCCCCTCTTCTAGTAGGTATCACTACACACCTTTATATGCAATCATTTCTTCCAGTACCAGACACCTTGTCTGTTTCCTTCATAAGACTTTAGCTTCCTTCCAAATTAATTGTACAGGCCATTGTTCCACCTTTTGAAGAAGTTTCTCTGAATTTCCAATGGTGTTTGTGTACCTCATTTGAACCTAGCTCTGAAATTTTGTACATTGCAAGATTATCTAGTCTCATCTCAAAGGTAACAAAAAAAATCCATCAAGTCTTGAGTTTTCTTTTGTCGTCAGGACTCTGAAGATACATAAATGGTAGTTGTCATGCCATCACAAGTCTAATTCCTCTAAATCCACAAATACTGGTACATTTTTGTTACCAGACATTTCATTCCCTTTGTAGATTTTAGCATTTTTGAATCGATTCCAATCTCAAATTATGACCCAACGTATTCTCATCTGTGGATTACAATGTAGAAGTTCCACTCTAGAGGCTTGAATGCGAATTTGAAGCTGACATTCCAGTGCAGCTGCTGAAGGATTGCTCAGCTGTCTCTTGGATGAGGAACTGAATTGAAACCCATCTCAGGGAGAAGCATAAGGTCCTTCTACACTAGTTGAAGAACATCCAGTTTCAGCAAAATTCTGCAAACTTGAGTAACCAGTTGGGACCACACTTAAGAGGTAAGCAGCAAATAGTTTCTCAAGGGTGTTTCAGAGATTGGGGACATGGCTGAATGATTTTGGGAGAAAAAGTGTGTAGATAATGACTAGGTCTTATCAACATGCAAATACAATTCCATCCATACAGTTGTTCCAAGTTCCAGCTAGATGTCATTGAACCAAATGAAATGCACACTAGTTTGTAACTAATATTGGGTAATGAAATAGATTTCTTAATAATCTCATAGTTAGGGAATCTCTGATGAAAAATTACTAAAGTATGATGGAATTCTACATTTGATTCAAGAGCCACACCATCAAGTCAGAAACTAGGTGTGAACATAAGTAAAGCCAACTATGCAGGCTTGAGTAAGGTAGATCAAGAAACTGGATGAGGTTCGCCAGTACACTGGTACCCTGCTTAGCACTACCCCACAGACAGCCGATTTATTAGAGCACTCACAGATACTTAGAACGTTATATTTTAAAAAAAGACATCTGTGTGTTCTGCACTGAGAACGAGGCACAAACTCATGCTTCCTGCTGCTGTACTCTGCCATGCTGGGAACCTGATGCAATTCCCTGCCTTCTGCTATGCCCTCCCAGCAATGAGTCGCCCCATGGCTTGGCATGGAAAGGCTGTCGACACTGGGCCATTCAGTCGAGATGTGGGCCTCAGGGCTACATCCCGGCATGCACAGATAGTGCAAGCCATTGCTGGGGCTTGGCAGCACATGGTCCATGTGTTGACAGACAGGCCATTGAGTTTGTTATCATAGAGAAATCTCTGGGCTGAGGAAATCTGTGTAGCTAAACAAGGGGTAGACAGCAGCTTCCATCATGTCCAACAGCAGGTAATATGAAAGGCCGGAGGATCCAGGTGGCCTATCAACACACGGAGCAACCACTTCCAGTCCCCAGTTATGACCTCTGCTCACCGTGCTGGCTGAGGTGCAGCCCCGAGCCACGCATATAACCACTAAGCAGCCACACTACTGGCATCAGCCCATCCAACATTGGTCCTCACAGGCAGCCTCCCCACACAACCATTTATTTGCACCAGGTTCCCAGTTCAGCAGTTCTATCAGTAATGCATCTCACTATATATATACGTAAATGCTATATATAAAGCTGTATGGACCCCTTTTAGCACCAATTCCTTTAGTATTCTCTTCCTGGTGATGCATCCTGAGCGATACCAAGATTGTGATGCAGTTAAACAATGGCATACAAATACTTCATAATGAAATGTGTAGTCATTGAAAATTATAGTTCAATGACTGCATAATGAAATTTGCAGTCATTGAACTAATTTTCAACAACTACACATTTCATTATGCAGTCATTGAACTATAATTTTCAATTAAATATAGTTAATGTAATTGACAATATGTGAAAGAATTAAATTAAAATTGAAAACTGCAAATTTGATGGATTTGATTAAAAGAAGGAATAGATTCAAATTCAGAAGCCAGAATATGCAAAGGAATTTACCCATTAAACCACTTTATGGAGTTCAATGCATATTTAGAATAATGTGGACAATAAAAACTGTGGACAGACGAGGCATTGGAATCAAGAGAGACAAAACACATAGTATTTTTCAAATTTTAACATCCGATTCTATATGTTCCTATACATTGCCACAATTGTTACCAAAATCAACTGCTTTTACTTATGTCCCTGAAATGTAGGAAAATAATTACACACAGACTATATTGACTACAAAAATTAAAACGTTCCATTATGCAGTATTCCATCACTCAAATACAACAATGTTAGTACCATCTTATCCCTGTTAAAAAGCAGAAAGGTTTCATATTTTAGACATTTGTTGAGGCCACATAAATCACCCCCAGCCAGAAATGGACAATTTCTTCAAAGCAATAGGAATAAGTTACCAACATATACTTTTGCATTTAAAACAGTGCATAATGGAGGCCCCCCAAGAGTCAAAAATTCAAGACTACTACACCCAATTTAAGCAAACATTTAGCATTTGGATGATTAGTTTTGTGACTACATTGGAAAAGAAAACTCTACAAACGAAAATAATTGTCCTGAGTTTGCAATCAGATAAGAAGCAGCATTCTGAAGAAAGATGCCATAAATTTACTGATCATCATGGCAAGGATATGATCTTTCCCAATGTTGGCTCCAGATAGACATCAAATCTAGCAGGATCTCAAACATCCGTCAACTGCGCTATCAATCAGCTTGAAGCTTTCCTCCCCCCCCCCCCCCCCCCCAACACAAAGAGAACAAGCCAAACAAAAAGCATAATTTTTAAATCATTTTAAGTATTTTACTGAGTGCAAAAGATATTGGAATATGTACAAAATGAAGGCAGATGCTTAAAAAATAAAAAAAATTAAAGTGAAGTTTCGAAATATTTAGGGGAATTTCAAGCAACATATACATCCTTTTACAAACAGCAATTTTGGTTTATATACAGCTTATGCAACATTTTTAGTAAGTTTTTTTTAAATATATGGTTAAAAATAGTTCATAAATACTTGAAATGCTCACTAAACTACTTACTTTGGCAGATTCCAATGGAGACGATTCAAAACCACATTCTGGGAGAAGGAGGAATTAACTGACAGCAACTTTGACTTCTACATGTCGTGTACTCAAGAAATTGCTGACAGGTTTCTTCCTTTATAGAATGAGCATTGATAGCCACATCATAATTTGCCACTACAAAGTTTGGGCCAATATTATGTCTGCAACTCTCTAATAACACTATTCCATTCTTGCTCATGATTACAATTTCATGCTAACCCTCACCGTTTCAAAGCTGCCTTTGTGCATTAGGTCTATAGGTGGCCTGAAGAGGTCTGCCAGAGTGGTCAGCTTCTTGTCCACCGGACCACCATTCCGCAGCTCTTGCTCCTGTCTGACTGTAAACATATCACCACACAGCGTTAGTACACACATTAATGGACTGTCTTTTGACATCCAGAATGGTTACCTTGATGTCATAAAGCTGTAACAAAAAGAGATTTTGTTTTGCCACAAAGGGTTCAATATTACAGTTCGACATAGTCACACCCTTTTGTTTCTAAAAGCTGTGAACACTTTTTCCATGAGGTATAATTTTCCAGAATTTTACTAAACTTTGGAGTTAAGCCCATTAAAGAATCACTTCTAGTTTCTTCTTGCCATTTCATCATAACAAGTTACTTTATAGTTAAATTTTTTTTAAAAATTAGGGTGTGCAAAGAGGTCAATGACTTAAAACCAGATCATTACTCCAGTACTTTGCAGTGAGAATATAGAATACACATGCGTATTAGCTTTACACATTAGCTAATTTCTTATCCCATTAAACTAAGCCACCACTTTCTGTCGGCTTATCAGGAAATGCCTCTCTTTCTGCATTGAAATACAAACCATTAATTCAACTTTCCTGCTGTCAGATCATACAACAGAAGGCCTTCCTTGTTACTGATGAGTCAATTTCAGAAAATAGCAATTGAAGAAGAAAACCCCCAATCTATATTTAACTAGGCAGAGTTATGGACAGAAGGGTAAATGGCTGTAGGAAAATGGGAACGTTGAAGCACAATACAGTGCAGGGAATGAAGGGGAAAAGAAGATTGTAAGGGTGTTCCTGCAGATGTTTAGATTAGAGGCCATTTACTTACTTGGCTAATTTCTGTATGGTAAACTATGGCCTGGATTTTGATCTCGCAGATTGCTGTATACCGCCTTTACACTTGCGTACTAAGTTCAGTAGGTACACTGCAGCTTGCAAAATGGGGGAAGCAGCCTGTCGCCATCTATAGGCAATCTGGCTCCTGTGCAAACCAAGCAATACCAATTCTGCAACCAGACTGAAGAATCCTCATTGAGACACGAGCAGAAATTCATCAATGCTCACATGCTATATAGCAGAGTCCGTGTGTTAAACTTATTTGATGAAATTCTGTTCATTTAAATTTAATGAAGCAAATTCTGGAAGTAGAATTTAACACATACACTTGGAGCATGTGACCAAGGCTAATTATCAACCCCAGTGGGACTAGCACAGCCAGTGCTTTAGAATATTTAGATCAATATAGAAAAACTTGAATGTTCTAACTTTTTCTGGCGCATTTAGTGAGGACCTATTGGATAAATACAAAACCACACCACTGCATGTATTTGAATCTTTTGACATTGGACCAGTGACTCCAACAGCAACAACTTGATGTCAGTGTTCAATTACACACATACAAATGGTATCTAGTTTAATTTTTAAACAGCAGAAAGGGCCAATAAATTCTACCTTATCCCTATTATAGAATTCAGGCATTTCAGCAATTGTGAAGTCAAATCCAAATCACAAATCACAGCTTGATTCTGCTAAAAATTTGGAAGAGCAATTTTCTGTTCAAAAAAAGAATCTAGCAGCATGTCTCAGTGTAAAGAGAAATGACTGCAGGACTCGTGAACAATGAGAATGAGCTTACAGATAGCAAGAACAGGCAAGCCCAGAGATATCAAAGCTCAGCTAGAAGGTCTACCATGATTTTACCATGATATGGTTAATAAATTTGCAGTGCTAAAAGAGACAAGAGTTAATCTTCTAAGGCCGATTACAGCAAGTGAAAGCAAGTTTGCCTTCTCATCTGGTCACCAAATTTCAGGTTCAAAATGGCAATAAAGAAAACACAGGAACATTTGGCAGTACTCCCAGATTCAAACACAGCAAATCTGTGCACTAACATGATGTAGAGGCTGGATGTTAATTCAGAGGCAGGGAGCCAGAGGAGGTTTCTTATCAAGCTGTTTTTGTCTCCATTTCCTAGATTCAGCAGGTAGCAATTATTACTTGCCAGGCTGGTGGGTCTTAGACATCAAGCTAGAATTTAGGATTGGAAGAGCAGAGTTTTGTTTGGGAATTGGTAGGAAGGAAGAAAAGCTGGGGCAGATGGAAGGTTGGAAAACCAGGGTGTTGGTGGTGGGAAAGAGAAGGATGTCACATCCCTGGTTGTTGGGCAAAACTGTTGGATCCAGATTAGCTATGTAGAAAGGCATACAGGCTCGCTTTTGCAATTTGGTTCCCCAAGCCTCCAAACTCAGCTGCCCAAGTTTTAGTGTGCAATAGTAGGTAATACGAGGATGAAACCTCATTATAACATTGCCAAACTGTCTTCTTGAATTGGAATCCAATTGGGTGGGCTGTGATCTATCTGCAAATTAATATCCCACCTAAGCCAAATCCACCAGATTTAGGGGTTATTTACCAGTGAATTTATCAGTTATTTATCTCTTGCTGATCCGTAGTATTGACACATTGCAAGATCATAGAGCTAGTGGACAGAATGGGAAGAATCATCTGGATTTTGTTCAAGGTTATATTACTTTAATACAGGTCCCATCCATGGCAATCAGGTCAAAAGGTCCAGGCATCTGTGTCACATTAGAGATTATTTTCACTGATTGGTTTAGCCATCAAATTTCCTGTACAAGCAGTCCAGTCTGGTGCTGAGACCAGCATTTCCCTTAGTTGGTGGATAAATGTCAAACTAACAAATCAAGTACTATCATGAAAAATTAAATAGAAGTCTGAATCCAAACTACACACAGTGGTCTGGTCAGCAACTCATCAACCAAATCTCAAGTGATAAAAATGCTAGGGAGATCACAATCTCTGCATGAATTTAGGAACAATTGTTTGGGGCACTGGACAATAGATTTTGACCCCATAAACTAAGATTATGCAGAAGCATTTGGAGCAACAGCACACCAGAGTAAAGGACCTGTGTGGCCTCCGGACTGTACTGAACAGCCAATTTAAAGAAAAAGTTCCAAATTAAGGACACTACACAAAATGCACAGCACGCAATGTTTCAGCTTTAAATATGCTTGCCTTTAAGTTAATTGACTCAAAAAACAAATAGTAATGAGCAATAGGCATTTAAATTTCTGAAGTGCATCTTTTAAAGTTTACCTGAGATCATCACACATTTCTCCCTTGCAAACTCCCAGACATCAATAATGCATGGAAGAGCTAAAGATACTTCCCACTTTTACAGTTCTCCAAACTCAAAAATAAGATACACTGAACTCACTCGTTTCAGTCTGAAAGTCTCTGAACCCATCAAATATGGAGCGCGCAGGCCTCCGCCGTTTGGGAGCTGTGAAAAGCATAAATATGATCAAAATAGATTAAAAACCAGTTCGCAAATAGCAAATCAATTTTAATAAAATTATGGAGTTTAAAGCTATTGCAGTAAATTGGGTCAACTTTGCCTTCGTAATGTGCATAACTTACTATGAACAACACATGCTTAAATTAACATGGAAGTTACTTCTAACAGAAGCACAAGGGGAGTGGGTGCATAGGGCAAGGAGGAGGAAGGAAGCAGGTGGAGGAGGATACCAAGGATAAGGGCAGGGGCATGGGTGGTAGGTTTGGCATCCAACAAGTGGCGAGGGCTAGGAGAAAGAATGGTGGATATCCCTTGGCTGCTTGAGATTGGGATTTAGGCATCTAGGAGTTAATAAATCATGAGATAAATACAAATTTTATCTAATACAAGAGAATGCATGTAATGCTTTTGGACAAGTTCCAATGTGGCCAAATATCAGGATTCAGCAGGACTTAGGACAGAGACATATACCCTGTCCTGCATCATCAAACCTTCCTCAATCCCTCAAAAAACCAGGAAGCCTGCAACACATGACTACAACTATTAAACATATAAACAATTTTAACAAAAGTGTTCATTTGAGACACCATACCACCAAATAATGGTTCAGGTTCCACCAGGATTTCTTGCTTTTGTGGAATTGGAGCTCGTACTTCATCCCTGAAATTATACAAAGTGAATGGACCTTAGCCTGAGAATGAAATTGCATTGTCATCTCTCAAGACACAAGCTTAAGTGCTCAGTACTGGTATACTTAGCTAAAGATTGCAACTGTAATGCTATTAAATAGTTACTGACCATCAAAATGTGCTAGCTGTTGTACTGTATGGGTTTCTAGACCAGATCTTAGAAGCATATATAGCATCAATAGTAGATGCAGAGTGAATTGTGCAGCATCAAGTTCTATTATACTGCAGTTCTGTTTTTTTTGACACAGCACAGCAATGATATTTTGATATCTGCCTGATCTCATTTTAAGCACTAGAAGGAACAAATTTTCCTGCAATACTGCCTTGATCAGCAATTTTCCACCTGACCAGGAATGATGGAGTGCTAGTTTGGGGGAATTAAGTGGAGCAAGTGGCACATGGTCCATTGGGGAAGATTTCTGGCAGATCCTAATGTAAATTCCACTGAAAAGGGGTTGAAGTGGATTCAAATGTGAAGTTTAAATTTAAAGAGAAAAGTTATGACTGTAAAGGAGGTGACAGCAAGCATAAAAGTATGGAAAAAATATTGATAAAAATAAAGATGTTTTATCACACTTCATGAAGCATTCATAATAAGATGGATTACAGGCCCATGATAAAAGGATTCAATCAAACAGCCTCGAGAAAAATGATTACTACAACAAAATACGGCATGTTGGAAATCTGAAAACAAAAATTGCTGGAAATACACACGTCAAGCAGCAACTTTGAAAGAGGAACAGAGTTAATAGTTCAGAATCATGGTGACCAGTGATGGGAACAAAGCATTTTAGTGTATATCCTGTCCCTTCTAAACAGGTAAAACAGAAAGCTGGGTGCCAGCACCAGCGACAAAGGCATATAAGTAAACACAAATTATCTGGGCTTGGACAATACAGTAGAACGTGTGTTTTCAACAAATGAGGATCCACAGTATAAAACAAACACTGGTAGATGTCATTCATGGAACTCCCAACTGCATCTCCATTCAAAGTAGAGAAACATTCAAATAAATCATGGTCTATTACATAGTTACCACAATTATCAGGGCACCGAGTGCGCATGATCGTGAAGTTTCTTATCCCAAATATTTTTAACTATAACCACATCCTACTCCTCCTCCGCCCACGAGGTCGACGTGTATGTGGTCGAACCTCCTACGGGTAGGCTCGAACTGCTGTGGTGGGACCTTGGTGTGTCGCTGGATTTTTGACGTCTGGCAGTGCAGACAAGTCCTGGCCCACTCACTGACCTGTTTGCGCAGGCCATGCCAGACAAACTTGCTGGCGACCAGTCGGACAGTAGATCTGATGGACGGGTGCGCCAACCCATGTACCAAGTCAAAAACGCGTCTCCGCCAGGCTGCAGGGACTATAGGGTGGGGCTGACCAGTCGCAACGTCGCAAAGTAGGGTCCGCTGACCTGGACCAACCAAGAAATCTCGGAGCTGCAGACCCGAGACTGCGGTTCTGTAGCTGGGCAGTTCGTCATCGGCTTGCTGTGCGTCAGCCAGGGCCGTGTAGTCGACACCCAAGGATAGGTTGTGGATGGTTGGTCTGGAAAGTGCATCAGCAACAACATTATCCTTTCCGGAGACATGTTGGATGTCAGTTGTGAACTCGGAAATGTAGGATAAATGTCTCTGCTGACGAGCTGACCAGGGATCGGAGACTTTGGAGAAGGCAAAGGACAGAGGCTTATGATCGGTGAAAGCGGTGAAAGGCCTGCCTTCTAGAAAGTATCGGAAATGCCGGACCGCCAGATACAGCGCTAGAAGTTCCCGATCAAAAGCGCTGTACTTCAGTTCGGGCGGTCTAAGGTGTTTGCTGAAAAATGCCAAGGGTTGCCAGCGGCCTTCGAGTAGCTGTTCCAGTACCCCACCCACCGCGGTGTTGGACGCGTCTACCGTGAGGGCAGTCGGGACGTCAGTCCTAGGGTGTACCAGCATCGTGGCGTCTGCCAGGGCGTCTTTGGCCTTAACGAAAGCAGCCGCAGCCTCGTCAGTCCAGGTGATGTCCTTGCCCTTACCAGCCAGCAGCGAGAACAGAGGGCGCATGATACGGGCTGCTGCAGGGATGAAACGATGGTAAAAGTTGACCATCCCAAGGAATTCCTGTAGGCCTTTGACTGTGTCGGGGCGGGCAAAATGGCGGATAGCATCCACCTTGGCGGGTAGGGGTGTTGCCCCGTCGCTGGTGATTTTGTGGCCGAGGAAATCGATAGAGTCAAGTCCGAATTGGCACTTCGACGGGTTAATCGTGAGGCCGAAATCGCGGAGGCGGGAATACAGCTGGCGGAGGTGGGAAAGGTGTTCCTGGCGGTTACGGCTGGCGATCAGTATGTCGTCCAAGTAAATGAACACGAAGTCCAGGTCTCGGCCTACCGCGTCCATCAGCCGCTGGAAGGTCTGCGCGGCGTTCTTAAGGCCGAATGGCATCCGAAGGAATTCCAACAGGCCGAATGGGGTGATAATCGCAGTTTTGGGGACGTCATCCGGATGGACCGGGATTTGGTGGTATCCCCTAACGAGGTCCACTTTGGAAAAGATGCGGGCCCCGTGTAAGTTCGCTGCGAAGTCCTGGATGTGAGGGATGGGATAGCGGTCCGGGGTGGTGGCGTCATTCAGCCTGCGGTAGTCGCCGCAGGGCCTCCACCCTCCGGTGGCTTTGGGGACCATGTGCAGGGGGGAGGCCCAGGGGCTGTCTGACCTGCGAACAATCCCCAGCTCCTCCATGTGACGGAACTCTTCCTTTGCCAGGCGGAGCTTGTCTGGAGGTAATCGTTGTGCTCGGGCACGAAGGGGTGGCCCTGTGGTAATGATGTGGTGTCGTACCCCATGTGTGGGCCGAGAATTTGTAAACGAAGGTGCCAAAATCGATGGGAATTCGGCTAGGAGCTTGGCGAAATCGTCGCCAGAAAGGGTAATGGGAGTCCAGGCGCGGGGCTAGTGGGCTGATTTCTCCCAGGGGATAGGTCCGGAGAGTGCTAGAGTGGACTAACCGCTTCCTTCGCAGGTCGACTAACAGGTTGCGGGCCCGAAGGAAATCGGCGCCTAGGAGTGGTCGGGCGACGGTGGCAAGGGTAAAGGTCCAGGTAAAACGGCTGCCGCCAAAGTGTAATTGAAGCATACGGGTGCCGAAAGACCGTATCGTTGTACCGTTGGCGGCATTGAGTAGAGGACCTGGTGGCCTGTCACAAGTGTCGCGGCCTGTCGGGGGCAAAATACTGACCTCTGCTCCAGTATCAACGAGGAAATGCCGTCCAGATTTCTTGTCCTGAACGAAGAGGAGGCTCTGTCGGCGGCCAGCCACCGTAGCCATCAGCGGCGGCTGGCCCTGGCGTTTCCCTGAAACTTGCAGGGTGGGCGGCATCAACGGGCCTCCGCACCCCACCTCTGATGGTAGAAGCACAGCTGGTCACCCGTGTCGTCATCTGCGTTCCTGGGGCGTGGCTGCTCGGTTGCTGGGGCCGGGCGAGGCAGGCGTTGGGCTCGCGGCCTGGTGATTTGACTGACGGACGAACCGCTCTCGCGCTTGGCCCTCCACAGGACATCTGCCCGGGCAGCCACCTCACGGGGGTTGCTGAAGTTGGCATCAGCTAACAACAAGTGGATGTCATCGGGGAGCTGTTCGAGGAAGGCCTGTTCGAACATCAGGCATGGCTTGTGTCCCTCGGCCAATGCCAGCATCTCATTCATTAGGGCGGATGGGGATCTGTCCCCCAGGCCATCCAGATGAAGCAGGCGGGCGGCACGCTCACGACGGGAGAGGCCGAAGGTCCGGATCAAAAGATCTTTGAAAGCCGGGTACTTATCTTCCTCCGGAGGCAACTGGATGAAGTCTCCAACCTGGGCAGCTGTCTCCTGGTCCAGAGAGCTAACCACATGGTAGTACTTCGTGGAGTCGGAGGTGATCTGCCGAAGGTGGAATTGCGCTTCGGCCTGGTCAAACCAGACGCTGGGCCGAAGTGTCCAAAAGGTGGGCAGCTTGAGGGCCACTGCGTTGGCTGCTGCGCTGTCGTCCATTTCGCGGGTCCAAAAGCCGTTTGGACCGTCGGGGTCACCAATGTAGCGGTTGCTACCGCAGAATAAAACAAGACTCTACTCGGAGGATTGCCAAACAGAACTGGTTTATTTTCCCGCCTTGTGCGGGCCCTTTAAGGGAGAAAAACTCCCGCCCAAAAAAACCGGCAATGACGCAAGTCCTACGTCATCAGGACTTTCCCGCGCGCGGGTTCTCCCCGTCGCTCGGAAAGACGAGGCCCGCCGCTATCTTGGGCCTCGTCACTCCGACGCCGCGCGACCCGACTGCCGAGCCGGTTCGCCCGACTAGACGGTGAGTCGCCACAGTAGAAAATATCCTGCTAAGGGCCCAATTCAATCCCTTTCCTATTCCACTAGTATAACCTGCTAAGCTTTGGGTGATTAATTACTTCAAAATGCGATAATGTGGCTTCGGACAAACCAATATGAATTTAAAAACAGTTCCATATCCAATGGGAGACATTAATAATGGGTATAAATGTCCAACCACTTCTCTTCCCAATATTATCACTTTGTCCTGAACTGTTTAGTATTACCACTAACTGACCTCTCTGATACTGCAGAATAAGAACAATTGTTCCCCTAGCATAATGAAATACTGCTCTGATGTTATGACCTAGTAACAAATGGACTTCCTTAAAACGCATCAAAAATCTGTAATGATCCACATATATTCTATATACATATTAAAAGGGTTCACTGTATTGCCATCCTTTCCACTAAATTTAAAAGACAGAATAGGCCAGAACTTCCATTTGCACCAAAGTCTTCCTCTAACATACCTCACAAAAGTACCAATAACTTTGTTTTTTTTTGGCACAGGGGTGGGGAGAGATTCCTATACAAGTGAACTCTAGGAAAGGTTAAATCCCTTACAATCCTAGCTTTACACATCATTTCAGATTCAGTTAAGCTGCAAGAAAGCCCACCATCCCTAGAAAAAAAAGAGGACAGCTGATTAAACGCCTTTTATAATTATTTAAATATGACAGCTACAGACAGCTCCCTAATGCTAGAATATTGAAGCATGAGATAAATTAAAATACATTTAAACTGACTACACAATAAAGTATATAAATAAATATTTCAGTACACAGGGTAATGACAGATTAACTGTCATACTCTGCTGACGTGTTTTACTCCATTGTTGGAGGTGCAGTCTTTCAAGAATTACATTGAGACCCAGTAGATGCCACGGCCAAGAAAGCTCACCAGCGCCTCGACTCCCTCAGGAGGCTGAAGAAATTTGGTTTGTCCCCTTTGACTCTCACCAACTTTTACCCATGCACCATAGAAAGCATCCTATCTGGATGTATCACGGCTTGGTACGGCAGCTGCTCTGCCCAGGACCGCAAGAAGCTGCAGAGAGTTGTGGACACAGCCCACCGCACCCCTCCTTGGACTCTGTCTTTACCTCTCATTGTCTTGGTGAAGCAGCCAGCATAATCAAAGACCCTACCCACCCGGGACATTCTCTCTTCTTCCATCAGGTAGGAGATACAGGTGCCTGAAGGCACATACCACCAGACTTAAGGACAGCTTCTACCCCACTGTGATAAGACGATTGAACGGTTCCCTTATACAATGAGATGGACTATGACCTCATGATCTACCTTGCACCTTATTGCACTGCACTTTCTCTGTAGCTGTGACACTTTACTCTGTACTGTTATTGTTTTTACCTGTACTACATTAATGCACTTTGTACTAACTCAATGTAACTGCACTGTGTAATGAATTGACCTGTATAATCGGTATGCAAGACAAGTTTTTCACTGTACCTCGGTACAGGTGACAATAATAAACCAATACCAAAAGTTACCTCAACATTAAAAAATCCAACAGTATGCTGAGAGCCTTGGAGTTCCTATATCCCAGGCAACAATCCCCTCTTAGCCAAACCCACAAAAAAACAATTGAACGTATGGCTCATAGGATTTTTGACCATAAGTTGGCTGTCACATTTGCCCACACAACTGAACTTACACTGCAAAAAAAAAAGTAATTTGTAGCAAATCATAAGGATATGATAAAGCATTATACAAGTGGAATGTTATTCTCTCTTTAAGGCCTCAGTTGTGTATGTGACATGTGAGGGGGTTAAAGTAATATCATAAAACAGATACCCAGGATCTAAATAATTCAACTAAACAGATTTACCATATGAAAAAATACCAGAACATACTGTGGAGGCGGTCTACTCGACGTTCCTGCTGTACTGGTACTGGGTTCTTCAGCTATTCCACCTCCATCCAAGTACATTGTGACAGCCATCTCCAGATTGTTGCTGCATGCTTCTAATATGTGTTTCCCCACACTTTCACTGGCACCTAAATCACAAAACATTGACAATTCAAAATGAAAAGAAATACATACTACTGAACTTTTTAAAGTATGCAAACCTTCTATTTACCCCATACAAATATAAGCCACAGTAATATTCAGTACATCCAAGACATAATTATCACTAATAAATGGGAAAAGTACAAAATATCATTCCTGTGATATTAAGAGTTTCACATCTGGAATTACCACGTGGGGACCTGAAGCACTTAGCTCAGCATGGAATACACAGGACAACTTGCAGGTGTTTGTACTCTACACTCGTCTCCTCCCATTCCACGTCATCTCAGCATCTTTCTAGTCTTCTCTTTTTCAACTACTTGTCCAGCATTTTGAAAGTATTTGAGCCATTTGCCTCGGTCACTCTGTTGTAGGTTATATCTACTCCAACTGTCTGATTAAGATATTTCTATTTGCATTTTGGATTTATTATAAACCATCTTGTATTTACAGTCCCACATATTTAGCCTGCCTAAACTATTCATTATATAAAAGCCTCAGTTGACCTCCAGCTATTCCATTTTATATGAAGCCCAACTTGTTCAACCAGATAGCAGTAATCTCTCAACTAAGATATCATTCTTGTAACGTTTTTTAACGTCCTCAGTGCTCACTCTCCTTTTTATACTTAGGAAGATCAAACATACAATCCTATATACGTGGCCTGACCAGGATCCTATATACAAGTTTAACATAACTGATTTTTTGAATACTTTACCTCTAGAAACGAAATCCATCCCTTTATAGCCATTTTTAAATTGTTTTGCTGATCTGTGCTGCAACTTTAATGATTTGTTCACCCCTATCTCTAGAACCCTCTCAGTTTTTGTTTTATTTGCCAAAGTGCATATGATTTTGTTTTATTACCAAAGTACATCATCTTGTTAGGTATTATTCTGGAGTTATGAAATTATGGATAGCAGAAGTTATAATAAGAACCAGTCTTCACCAATCTTATAAACCTGTTCATAATTTAACTTCAGCTAATACTTTAAGGCTATTGAAACCAATCATTGGGTGTGGGACATTCTGATTCTGTCCCATTGAAACTGCACAAGGGAAGACAATAGATGAATGTTCATGTTAACTGGTGGTGATTGAAAACCTCAGGATGAGAGTAGGGAAGGTATTAAGTGGCCGTTCTCCTGTATTAACACATTGATAAAGGCATATCCCTGCCACTTAATGCACAGTTCAGGACAGGTCTGTTTTGTCACACAAGAGAGACTGGAAGTCTGGAGCAACACACAAAATGCTGGAGGAACTCAGCAGGTCAGGCAGCAGCTACGGAGGGAAATGGACAGTTGACATTTCAAGCCAAGACCCTTCTTCACGACTGGAAAGGGGGGAGATAGCCAGTATAAAAGGGTAGGGGGAGGGGGTGGAGCGAGAGCTGGCAGGTGATAGGTGAATCCAGGTTTTGGGGGGGGGGGGGTGGGAGGAGTGGGAATGACGCAAGAAGAAAGGGAGGTGATAGGTGGAAGTGACAAAGGGTTGAAGAAAATGGAATCTGATAGGAGAAGACAGTGGACTATGGAATAAAAGGAAAGAGATGGGTGACCTCCCCCGCCCTCTCTATCCGAAGATGCTGGAATCTGGAGCAACAAACAATCCGCTGGAGGAACTCAGTGGATCGAGCAGCACCTGTGGGAGGAAAGAAATTGTCAGGTTTTATGTATGATGCCTACGAAACTAATAGATTCACATAAAGACCTATTTGGCTCACTAGATTTCCTCCCCTGAAGGACATTAGAGTTCTTATTCCATGTTAAAACAGGAAATAATCAACAGATAAAGATCCAAGCTCTACAGTTGAACAACATTGTGTTGTGAACAGTGGACAATTACACAACTGAGCTCCAAAAACACCCTGCTCCCTAACAATGCTGGGGTCTAACCTGTATTCATGAGAGTATTTGTTACCATATTCAGCCAAAAACAGCAAATGGATGATCCACCTGAGCTTTCCCTAGACACCCTCATAAAAGTTAATTTGATCTGGAGTTACAGCACACTACATTTAGAAACAGTTGAATGTAATAAGTATGGCAAAGGCAATGGAATCAAACAATATCCTGTTGTGCTTCTTAACTAGCTGCCAAATTGTTCCAGCAGCAACAATACTGGAAACAAAGTGGAAGAATGTTCAAGTATGTCCTGTTCACAAAATGCAGGACAAATGCAAACCAGCTAATTATTGCCCTCTCTACTCCAAATCATCAGCAAGTCGTCTTCAAAAATGCTATCAAGCAGCACCTGCTCACCAATGCCTACCACGCCCATTCAGAAGATCTTATCACAACCTTGGTCCAAACATGAACCAAAGAGCCAAGTTTCAGAGTGACTGCCTTTGACATCAAGGCAGTGTGTTGAAACCAAAAATCAAAAGGCACAAAAAGGAAAACGTCCCAAGGTTGGAGCATTTCACACAAAGGAAGATGGCTGTGGGTACTGGAGGTCAAACACACCAGCCCAAGTACTTTGCTCCAGAAGTTCTTCAGGGCAATGTACAAGCTACAAACATCTTCAGCAGTTTCATCAATGACAGAAAGGTCAGAAGTGAAGATGGTCACACATTTTTCAAGTCCATTTGAAGATCCTCAAGAAGTACATTCACACCACAAAAGTGCCTGGCAATGACCAGAAACTCAATAGGACTAGCCACGTAAATGCTATAGCTAAAGAATCTTGGTATCCCAGAACAAGTGACTCGCTTCTTGATACCATAAAACCTTTCCACCATCCAAATGGCATAAGTCAGGAGTTTGATGGAATACTCTTCATTTGCCTGGATGAATACAGCTCCAACAACACAAAAGGCTCAACATTATTCAGAAAAAAGTAAGCTTGCTTGATCGACAACCCATCCACCATCCAAACATTTTCATTGCCATGAGCACATAAGATGATGATGATGATGAGATCTTATTAGTCACATGTACATCGAAACACACAGTGAAATGCATATTTTGCTAGTGTTCGGGGGGGGGGCAGCCCTCAAGTGTCGCCACGCTTCCGGCGCCACAACTTCCTAACCTGTACACCTTTGGAATGTGGGAGGAAACCGGAGCACCCGGAGGAAACCCACACAGACACGGGGAGAACGTACAAACTCCTTACAGACAGTGGCGGGAATTGAGCCCGGGTCGCTGGCACTGTAAAGCGTTACGCTAACCGCTACACTACCGTGCCTGCCCACATTGCACTTATCTTGCACTAAAAAGTAGCCTAAAAAGTTTGCACTAAAACAGTAAATGTCTACCATCAAGGACAAGGGCAGCAGGTACAATGAATCTGGTCTAAATCCTGAAAGTCATTATCCAACAATATTGAGGCAGCTCCTTCACTAGGAGTGACAACAGCAGTTCAAGGTGGCAGCTCATTGCTGCCCTCTGATGGGAAACTACAGTTAAGTAATGAATGCTGACCTAGACAGTTATGACTAGATCCAAAAAATAAATAACAAAATTCCTGCAAATATACACCCGTGTTAGTCACGCTTTCCTCACAGGATGACTTTCATATCAGAAATAAACCTACGAGACTTTTCTCTCCCCACTCCCTCCTAACTAGATACATCCTTCCTCACATAAGATGACTAAAACTGCACACAATACTCCACCAGGTCTCACCAGAGCCCTATAAAGTTGTCACAAGATTGTTCTTGCACTTCAACTTCTTCAAATTGCTTCCTGGACTTGTATAGTAAATTCATGGACAAGAATACACAAATCTCTCTGAACATGCTGTATTCATTTATTCTGTTTTATTGGTCTAGTAATCCCCTGATACTTACACGAGTACTTAACCTGTGTAACCACCTTTTATATTGCATATTGTCAAACTTTTTATGTTCCCTAGTTAATAACTATGTTTATTGATCAATTTTTTGCTTTTTATAAAGATCCTCCCAAACCTCAAGTTAGCCACATTTCTTCACAACTGCATTATCCCTTCTTTTGCTATAATACCACATAACTTTAGTTAGCCACTGGCATGACCTTTAACTTCTCCAGTCTGGTTTAACCAGCTTGTCCCTCATACTGAGGCTACTGGCTTCAAGTTTAAGACTTCAGTTTCAAACACAATGACACTATTGAACTTAAGTAGGAAATTCTGTTATAGTTTCTCTTCTGTAAGTGATCGTTTACTATGAGATTACTAACTGGCCACTTTTGAAACACAACTCAAGATGCAAAAAAGCCTTTTTTTTCCTCTGGTTAGTTCCACAATGTCTTGCTTTTGAAAGTTGTCTTGAATACTTTCTTTGAACATCTCCTAGATAACTTCCCTTCCTCCTGCCCAAAAAAAACCCCACAAAAATTGAAGTTCCATAATTACTACGTTATTATCATTGCAACCTGTGTATTTCTGGATTAATATGCTATCACCAATGTAAGGTGGCCTATAAACTATTTAACTTATTTGTGTCTAGTTTTTTTAAATCTCTACCCATAATTACTCTACTCTCCGAAACTCAGCCTAAAACATTCCTAACTACTTTCCTTATGCCATTGCCTTTTGGGGAAAAACACTCACACCACTTTTCTATTCTTCCCAGCTTTTCAAAACAGCCCATACCTTGAAATATTTAGTTCTCAATCTTGGCCTCTTTGTTATCAGAGATGTGGTTGCAAAGCGAAAAAAAGCTAATAGTAGAGAGCGAATTGAAACCAAAGGTGTTGGAAATACTCAGTAAGCCATTCCAACATCTGTGGAGAGGGAAACAGAGCTAATGCTTCAGGTCAATGGGCCATCATCGGAATTGGGAAATATTTGAACTTAAACACATTTTAAGTTAGAGAAGGTAGAAGGATGGTGAAAAGGAAATGTCTGTAACGGCTATTAATTTCAATGCATTTCTTATTAGTAATTTACACAAGTTAAAAATGTTTACTGCATTAATATAAATTATCTTTAATTTTGACTTTTTAAACCATTTTTCCTTGCCTTGGAACTTTTTGCTGATATTCTGTTTCTTTCAGCCAGAAACGTGTTTTATAACTACAAGTATGAGGGGAAAAACATCAGCTGGTTCTGGAGTCTACTGAAACTGTGAAATGCACCACTCTGGATCAATAATGCGATTTCTGTATCATACAATGCAAACGAACAAATTAATTAGGAGCGAGAGATAGCCACTTGGACAGCGCTTTGACTGTAACCTCAATGACACGTTCCCACTTGCCCTCAGTAGTGTTTCACCCCCTTGCCTATCAAGATTCTATCTACCTCTACCTTAAGATATTCAGAGTTTGCTTCTACTTTCAAAAAGAATGTGTTAAAAAAAAAATTTTCACTTCATCTCTATCTTAAATGGATAACTCCTTATTTTAAAAGAGCAACCACTAGCTGTAGATTCTCCCTCAGGAACCAACCTCTCTGCATCCACCCCATCAAGACTCCTCAATGTTTTAATCAAGCCACCTCTCATTCTTCTACCACTCCCTATCAGGCAATTCACCTATTCCAGTAGCCAGTCCAGTAAAACTTCTCTGCACCACTTCCAACAGATTAATATCCTTTGATTAACATAAGGAGGCCAAATACTGCACAGTACTCCAGATGTGCTCTCACTAATGCTTTATAAAACTGAATCATAACCTGTTTTTATACCCCTAAACATAATAACACAGTTAGCTTTCCCAAATACTTGCTATACCTGTACACCAGCCTGTTGCAAATCATACACTAAGACACTCAGATTTCTGTATCCCGCAACTCTGCAGTCTCACCGTCTAGAATAAAAGAATATTATATTATTTTTCCTGCCATAATGGACAATTTCACATTTACCCACATTATAGTACACCTGGCTATTTACTTTTGGTGAAGGTAGAACACAAATGGATGCATTCAAAAATCTGGCTCAACAATGTTGCAATCACTTCCTACTCTACTGACTCCACACCAAATGTTAGCTTTTTAAACGCCACAATGCAAGATTGGAATGCAGATTACACAGTGTCCTTCCGATGATGCATTTTGCAACACAACTAATTACATAACACATTAAATCTACCAATGGAGCAAAATTGCGAATAGTATTTTTTTATATGGTGTTGGAGAGTCTAAATTCACAAACTACACAGCACTGTGAAATCAACTGTTACTTCTCTTGGTCTTACTCTAACACAAGGTCAAAAAAATAGCAGGAGACTGACATTAAAGTTTAGCAGAAAAGCAGCACATTAATAAGATTAGTTTAGGAATATGGGCACTTTATTGTAGAAGTGACAAACAGCCTCAGAGATGTACTTGAGCTAAGTTTTGTGAAGAAATCTCCCCACATTATAGCTGTGACACACAGAAATGCTTTCCACTTCATTGTTATTGATAAACCAGAAATTCACTAATGGCACCACTATACTGTTCAATAAAACACATGTCCTTTCTTCTACAACCCATGGTCTCCTAGCATATCTCAAATCAAATGTCATTTACTCCTGTCAAATATGACATGAAATTAGCTACATAGATTCAGCCAAAGGTTCCCCCCACCTCCACAGCATTGTGGAGAATCACCTAACATCTTTTAAAAAATTGCCATTGTCATGACTAGCAAACCTGCCCTAAAGGGATGAGTCCAGACCAGTCAATCTCCACACGTTGGACTACACCCACACCAGCTATGATATTCATTTCAAACACACTTTATGAAGAAAGGCCACAAACATGTCCAGTGCAGTGCACATAAACAGCACACAAAAGAAGTTGCATTCTATATAGCTAGCATAAACAAGTACTTCACCAAATGACAAAAGCATAAATTTCAGTAAATGACCACTGCACTCTACCAATTTACCAGTCTGCAGTTGATTGTCAAAGGATACGACCTAGTCTGTGCAAGTTACTCCAGTCATACACAGATGATGCAACTGATGTATTTAACAATCACATTACATACAAGTATCAAGATATAAACACTGAGGTATAGAGGCACACTGAGTACATATTACATTTCAAAACAAAGACTCATTTAAATATGATACATTTTAAAATGTTTTTGTATGATGGATGTCAGTCTTCTTCATAGGATGCGAGAAACAAAAATCAATATTTATTGCTGGTAAATAGACACTGCTTCAAAAGGGTTGGCTGACCTCTATAGGGAGATGCTTAACATAAAGCTCCCCTTTATGTTAAGAATCTCCCTATAAAAAGAGACCTGCATATAATCAATAAT
This sequence comes from Pristis pectinata, assembly GCF_009764475.1. Lineage (NCBI taxonomy): Eukaryota > Metazoa > Chordata > Chondrichthyes > Rhinopristiformes > Pristidae > Pristis > Pristis pectinata. The sequence continues at coordinate 59,158,098 of NC_067410.1, read as the reverse complement.
ACACAACCAATAATCTGCATTGGTTATTTTAACACAGGACCAAGGATTCTCACTCAACTCTGTTCTACAAAAAAATTGAATGAGAATCTCGAAATAGTTCTTCTGCCTTTCCTCATGATAATTTGGACAAACCTTGGGCCTTTAGGATCTTGCTTTGAATCCATGGATCTGCAAGATTTTAGTCAATTAATTTGCACATACAATGACAGCGATCAGACTCTACTGTTAGACTACTGCAGAGCCTAGCTATAAAGCAATCTGAAAAATACCAAATCCAAGAGCAATTCCTATGCTTCTGAGTTTGACAGCACAGGCAAAGTCCAGGCCTTATTACCACTTAAACAGCTGAAGGGAAGACCCACGCCTCAAAGTTCAACAACAGTTCTTATCCCCACCGCAATCAGGTTACCAAACAGTCCTGAAAAACCCTAATTCCACCTCCGACTATATTTCCCTCAACTTGCACTAAAATAGTTACATTTTGTTTTATTTGTGTTGTGTAAGTTATGCATAATTTGTTAATTTATGTTTGTTCACGTTTGCAATGTACTGTGCTGCTGCTGAAAAAAAGGTAATTTTCATAGCATTTATACTAAGGGTATGTATGCCCATGAAAATAAACTTGAACTTGAGAACTGAGAAATGTGGTGGTTCTAGTGACCTGCATTCACACATGATAAATCTGACACAGCAATTCATGAGAGATAGAAAGCCTCAGTCTCTTAACCTTGATTTGAATTTTCTTGTTACCATGTTGATGGATAAGAGTAAATTGTTGACAATGTCTAGCTGGATTTTCAGAAAGCTTTAAACAAAGTATCTTGACATCAATTCAAAAGCCAAAATCTTATGCTATCAATGGTAAATTGATAAGACTAGATTATGATTTGATGCTAATCTAGATGGCACAAAGTTACAGCTAAGAAATATGCATCACCTTGGAAAGAGATTTACTAGTAGTGTCTCCTGAAGATTATTAAACCCAATATCCTTCCACTTTTTAAATTAGTCATCTAGGGAGTGCCTTTAGGCAATACTTGAAGGGTATGCTGGCAATATTAAGATGAGCATTGTTTTTAAAACCACAGAAGAGCACAATCTTCTGTATAGAAAAAAACCAATATGAACCGTAAGTCCAAAAGGAGCTGGACTGATTCTTAGCTGAGAGAGAAGTGCTTTTAAATATAATATTACATCTGAGTGATCTAATAAGAACGTTGGTACTTAAAACTTCCTTCCCTAACACCCAACCTTCATTGGAATTGGGTGCTTGCCTCTCCCAAGATGTTAACACTGCAGTAGTATAGGAAATACCATGACCATAATATGTGGAGAGTTAAAAGACAAGCTCTTGTACACAGTACAAGTCTGCTGCACCCCAAAATGAAACATTTACAGTGACAAGCAGGAGATTTACAGAAGCAATAACTTGGGTGTCTGAGCTAGAAAGACGCAGAACTAAGCTAACACGTCATGGGCACTGACAGAAGGCTAAATTAAGATCACATTTATGCTTGATCACATTCAGGGCTCTAGGGGCTGGGAGCAAGCAAACAGTGCTTAGGGTAGAGTAGTGGGTGAACAGTGGAGTACCTCTTCCATAATGGACCAGGAAGTGGGGAAACCAACACCACACTGATCGAAAGAGGTGATTGAGACACAGATAAGAGGGCGTAAGCCCCTTTAATAAGCACGTGGGGAGAGCCAATCCACAACTCTGCACTGGACACAGAATGGGAAAGAACAAAAGTAAAGAACCTGGAAAAAGTGAAAGGGAAGCAGCACAAAATGGCACAATGGACTTTCAGGAGAAATGAGCCATAGAGGGAGACATCCTCACCACACTGGGGTAGGGAATTGGAAGATGGCAGTATCCCAACTCAACACAAAGCTCAGAGAAGGCAAGGACTGTCATACCAACCATGCACCGGGTCAAGAAGTAGGCAGTGGTTGGCAATTCCAACACTGGCCTTGGGGTATAAAAGAGGAAACAGGGGCCAAGCTTGTAGAGCCCAGTGAAAGTAAAGAGGACATCAATTCTGCACAGGATCAAGGCACAAGGGTGAGAGTGAATGCTAACTCTGCACATGGCTAGAAAGGAGGGCATCCATCCATCAATGGAAGAGGAGGGGCAAGGCCACTTGTTCAAAGTCCAAACAAAGTTCAAAGTTATTCAGCAGACCATCACAAACTGCAGCACAGTAACTTAAGCATTTTCTGTTTTTATTTCAGGTCTGCAGCATCTTTTACTTCCTGAGAAATAGAGGGTTGGCATTGACCACAAAGTGGGGTCAGGATGGTGCGAGAAGCAATGGGTCCGTGGGCTGGGGTGATGGAGGTACAAGGATAGAAGTTAATAGGGATATCCACTAGCCACTAGACTTACATGGCAGGGGTGCCAAACACAACACCAGGCTCAGGGTTTGGACAGTGTGGGCGTGGTCACCAAATCCCACCCCCACATACACAAACAGGGCCAAGAGATGGGAGAGGAGAGGTCTTGGGCACCAAACCGTGAAGGGACGACGTGCAATGGAGAGCATGCATTGGAGGGCTCGGATGCCGCGCTGCCACACCGTCGCCCATGCACCAGCAACACCCGGAGCTGCGGCATCAGCGACCTGGCCCGCTCCCTGGCCCAGGCGCCAACCCCCCCCGCCCCCAATCTCTCCAGGCTCGATTACCCTGGCAGCGGCACTCAGGACGTGGCCGCACTCCCCGTCCCCGCAGGTACGGGCGGCCCTTCAGCCCTTTACCTGTAATGGCTGTAAACTGCCGAATTAACCCCTGCAGCGCCGACCCAGTTGACCCCGTTCCATCACCAACCGCCGCCATCTTACACCGAGCGCCCACGCAGGCGCACTCCCTCCAACAAACACAACCTCTCACCTCCGCCTTGACATCAGTTGCTCGCATCCGATTGGACAACGGCGAGCGGCAGCCGCCGTCGAGCGCGAGTGAGCTGGGCGCACTGCACCTCGGGGGAAACCATCGTCCGGCGCCTGCGCACACGGAACTGCCACCGGTTGGAGCTGGTCCCGCCGACATATTTCTTCAAGGCAGGAAAGATTGACGGGCGCCTGGAGGCTCTGCGTGGACGCGATGACATCACACGCACCAGCTCTCAGCCCGACGTAAGAATTAATATTAAGCGTCCTTACACTAACAGCCAATCAGGATGCTCTATGCAAATACAGAGGTTGGATCAGGCGAAAAGGGCGAGCCCAGTGCACATGTCAATGTTAGCACTTTTGGACAAGGGAGAAGCTGGACCCTTTGGTTCCCCACCCAGCTGCTGTTAGAAATAATTTAAAATCCTCGATAACTGGGCATTTTTAAAAAAACATTTGGGATTTTAAATATTGGGTTTTATTAAAGATTTCATGATGGAAGTCCTGTATATGCTGTCTTCATGACCAAGTTTGGTCCACTAAACAAGTATATTGAATATAGTTCACTCGTGAAATAAAACGCTGCAACTTCTAAAAGTTAAAATCAGATAAGTTAGAACACCAAAGCCAAGGCCTCAGAGAAACTACAAGTATTTAAATATATATAGGTCGATTTAGATCCATTTTAACATTTACGTCTGATCCAATGAAAAATCTGTGAGCTATTTCTCAGACCTGCTGTTATTTTACTCTTTATTGGCAATGAGTGGCATTGCAAATTGGATTCAGTGATAACTTAATGATTAATAAATTTACAGCACAAGAGATTGTTTATCCCGTTGAGTCCATGCCAGCCAAAAAACTTCTGTCCAATGTGGTTCCACTTCCCAGCTCTTGGTCTGTAATTCTGTAGCGTACTCATCCACGTACAATTTAAATACGATGAGAGTTTTGCCTCTGCATCTTTTCACGCATTGAGTTCCATTAGCCTCTGGGTTCAAAAACCATTTCCCTAACTCTCTTCTAATCCTAACAATAAAAAAATCATAATTTTAGGTCTGGTGTCATTGACAAGACTAGCACTCATTGTCCATAATTGCCCTTGAGAAGATGGTGATGAGCAGCCAACTTGAACCACTGCAGTCTTTCTGGTGTTGGGTGGAGAGTTCCAGGATTTAGTCCAAATAACCATAAAGCATCTAAGATGTTTTTCAAAGTCAGGATGGTTTGTGACTCTGCTAGGAATCTGCATGGTAATGGTGTACTGCCCTTCTTGGCAGTCAATTTCATAGACTTGGGAGATGCTTTTGAAGTCACCTGGGCAAGATGGTGCACAACACTGCCATTGTACACCTTCAGCAGAGGAAATAAATGTTTAGGATGGTTGATAAATAAAACAAAAGGGTGCCAATAAAACAGAAAGTGCTGGAAACTTTCAACAGGTCAGGAAGCGTCTGCAGAAAGAATAAGTTTCAGGTCCCTAAACCCTCATCAGAACTGGGAGAGAAAATAAATTAGTTTTAAGTTGTAGAGAAGATGGGGGTCGTCGTCATGGCTATCCCTCGAGGTCAAGGATGATGGTCTTCGTTCCATTGATCTATTTATGGGCTCTCAAGTGGCTTATGAGTCCAATCTTGGCTCTGAAAGTTCTTCCGCATTCAGGGCAGGTAGTTCCAGATGGCAGATCAGGCTTTGGTTGCTGCCGCCTCTCTTTCCATCTTCTTCTCTTTTTCTCTAATTCTGCACATCTGTTGGTTTCAAAAGTTGCTGTTCCTTCTCGGATGATGGTTTGCCAGAATTTCCTATCCTTGGCATTGGTTTCCCAATTGTTGATGTCGATGTTACGTTTCTTCATGTTGGCTTTTAAGACATCTTTGAATCTCTTCTGTTGTCCGCCTCTTTTACGTTTGCCTACTTTAAGCTGGGAGAAGAAGATTTGTTTTGGCAGACATTAGTCTTTCATCCAAACATGACCACTCCATCTTAGTTGGTTCTTGATAACATAGGCTTCAATGCTTGTTGTTTTTGCCTCATTTAGCACACTGACGTTGGTTCTTCTATCTTCCCAGCTGATATTTAAGATATTTCGAAGACAGCGTTGATAGAACTTTTCAAGTGCCTTCAGATGTCGTCAGTATGTTGTCCAAGTTTTGGGATCACCACTGCTTTGTACACTAACATTTTAGTGTCTGTTGGGATGTCACGATCATGAAAGACTCTTGTTCGGAGATGGCCAAAAGCTGTTCCAGCGCATTTAAGATGATGTTGGATCTCATCATTAAGGTCGACATTGGAGGAGAGGTGACTTCCAAGATATGGCAAATGGAATAGCTCTTATAGGGTGAGAGGCTTCTTTCTTTTACGTGTTGCTAATAGCAGGGCTGTAATTCATGAAAGGCAAGTCTAACAGTAAAAAAAAAGTCAACATCACAGATGGATGATCGGCAGAAATAACCACTTCCAATACAGTAAAAAAAAAGTCAACATCACAGATGGATGATCGGCAGAAATAACCACTTCCAATACAGACACAAAGGAAGAGCGAGTTACCTAAGGTTGGAATATTTGACATTGAGTTTGAAAGCTGCAACATGTCCAAATGGAAGATGAGATGTTCAAGTTTGCATTAGGCATCATCGTAACAGTGCAGGAGGCTACAGACAAATAGGTCAGAGTGAGTGGGATGGAGAATTAAGTTCTGGGTCATTCCTGTTGACTGAATGCAGGTGGGCCACAAGGTGATTCAAAGCACGGGCATTATGACTGCAAGAGTGATCCCAACCTTCCCATTACCTGCCATATTTAGTTTTAGTTCCGTTTGGGGGGGGGGGGCACGCGCGGTGGGGAGCGGGGTTTAGTTTTTTTTTAGTAGGATATCACAAACTTAATTTTTTTGGTTTATAAACAAAAGCAAATGGAAATAACAAAAAGCACATTCCAGATAAAAACAGTTGCATGCCATGTATCTCTGGGCTTTCATCAAGAATAATGGCTATGTTTTTATTACTCATCCTGGTTGCAGTGAGTGACGGATCATTTACAAATACCAGACATATACTCTGTAAAGTCAACCCACATTTAGCAGAATTCTCACTGCAGGGGCTCTTTTGTGAATCAGCTCATCAATGGATTTGTGCTCTTAGGTCAACATGCTCCCTGCCAGTACTATTGCCCAAACAAATTCATGAGTGACAGCCTTATCCTTAGATTGAGACTGGCCTTTTTAATATTAACTACAAAGCACCTATACATGATCTGAAATCAATAGCTGGGTTACAACTCCAAAATGGTTACAAAATAGTTCAAGCTGTCCTTTAATTATGTCTTCCACAAAATAATTCTTTATTATCATTCACACCTTACTTTCCATCCATATCTTCACCCATGTTTATTTTCACCATCATCATCCCACCGTCAAGACAGTTCCACAAACCGAAGGGTGCACCATTTGAAAGTTACATGCAGCATTGAGGGCAAAATAAATCTGCATGATCGATGTTTACTTCCAGTAGTGCTTCATCAGTTTAAAGATATTTCCCTCCCCCCGTGGGCCTTAATTCCTTTATTAAAATAAAACAAAGGCAGAATGGTACTGCAGGTAATACAGCTGTCACATGACTTGTGATGCTGCTTGATTATCTTTGATGCCATCTTAATGGAGTTTGTATGTTCTCCCCGTGACTGCAAAGGTTTCCTCTGGTGCCCCACTTTCCTCCCACCTAATAAACTCTGGTTACTAGGTGAATTAGCCACTGTAAATTGCCCTGACTTTAGATGGGAGGAGGGAGAAATGGGTGGTGGAAGTGAGGGTGTTAATGGGCATGTGAGAGAGAATAGGAATTAAATGGAATTGCATAGAGAGCCAACATAAACTTGAGAAGTTGAATGTCCTCCTGTCATCAGGAAATATGAGAATACAAATATGAGAATAAATATTAAACAGGAAAATCAGCCCTTTCTAATATTTAAAATTCTCTAGCCCTGAAAAATAACCACACAAATGTTCTATATATTTTAACGTTACCATAACCTGTAATATGACCAAAATTGCATGCAGCACTCCTGATGTGGTCAAACTTGTGTAATTCAATCAATGAAACTATCCAGGTGCCTTCTTTACCTATCCATGCTCCTATCTTTAGGTCTCTATGAACTTCTATTCCAAGCTTCATCAATATCCTGGAATTTATTATTAGCTAGTTTGCACTCCCTGAATGGATTACCACCACTTGAATTCTACTCTATCCACCCATTTCCCTGCATGCTACGAAATTTCTTCATTAATAATCATGCAGCCAATTTTTTTTAAAAATATATATTTCATTGTGGTCGATACACTTAAATCAAAAGCTTGGAGGGGGAAAACAAAAAGCTAGGAATTTTATCATCTCTGCAGAATGCCATCGCAGACAGCCTTCCAGGTCACTGAAGCACCCACTCCTTATCAGTTGGCTTCAAGTCACAACCACTTTTGTATCCAAGTTGCTACTACACCTTGGATCTGGATCTCACTGAGTTCTACCTTTTGACTAGTTTGCCATATGGGGCTTTGTTAAAAGCCTTCTTAAAACCCATGTCAACTACATAAATACAAAAAATATTAACTATTCTCACTGTCTTAAGATTAAACTACTATAATGGCACTAGGTAATGCCCATTATGGAGCCACCAATCCTGGCATTTCCATCTGATGCTGTTACTTAGGCTTTAAAGGAGGCACTTGAGAGGCATATAGAAATAGCAAATCTTGAATATTAATTTACAGAATGAGAACATGAAGTCCTGAAGCATTAGCATGGTTTGGCTGGTTATACCTGCACAAGTTAGAATATTGAGGAATCAATTTTCACTGCAGGCACAGGAAAAGGTATTTCAGAACCATCCTACCTACAGAAGGGATATGCTTGCTGGAAATATAGTGAAGATTCAGCAGACTGGTTCCTGAAATGTTGGATCTGTCATGAGGGGAGATTGATGGTGTAGGTTCAAATTTGACCACATCAACACTAGTACAAAATTTTGGTAGATTCTCTCAGTAGTTGGGAGAGTGAGTGAGTTCTGCAGTGCCAGAGGTGCTCCCTTCTAAAGTCTGCAGAAAGTACTTTGTAAATACAAGTCGATGTAGCAATGGACTACGCACTGAGCTAGGAATAATGACACATAGTCAGTGGGTTGAACTCGAGACTGGTTTATTTCGAATCTTGCCGCACTGGCTTTTAAGCAGTTAGGTTCCCGTGCTCGATGCGCGGTGATGACATCAGAGGTGCGTCAACCGAACCTCTCCCCGCGCACAGCCTTTCTCCCCTCGCTGTTGAAGAAGGCAGCCCAGCACCATTTTGTGGCTAGCCTGTCTGCCAACCCGCACGCCAACTTCGGAGCCAGTTCGCTTGCGTCGAAGGTGGGTCGCCACATAATCCCCCCACTGCCCCCAGAACCGGCGATAAACCCACCCCAAAGTCCGCAGCCTGGATCAGTCGCTGGTTGGGCAGTCTGCCTCTGCGCCGCAGAGGCTAAACCTCAACCAGCTGCACCAAGTCCACATAGGCCAGTTTGAGCTGGTCCACCATGAAAACCTCCTCTTTCACCCCTCAATGTCTAGAACATACGTGGACCCGTTGTTCCTGAGCACCTTGAACAGCCCCTTGTACTGCCGCTGTAGTGGTGTCCAGTATGCACCCCTCTGTACAAATACAAACCTACAGTCCTGCAGGTCTTTGGGTATGCAGGTGGCGGTCTGGCCATGCCATGAAGTCAGTACGGGGGCCAGGTTGCCGAGCCTCTCACGAAGTCTGTCTAGGACTGCTGCAGGTTCTTCCTCTTGCCCCCTTGGGGCAGGTATGAACTCTCCTGGGATGACCAGGAGCGCACCGTACACTAGCTTGGCCGACGAGGTGTGCAGGTCCTCTTTGGGTGCTGTGTGGATTCCAAGCAGGACCCAGGGGTACTCGTCCACCCAGTTAGGCCCTTTCAGGCAGGCCATGAGGCAATTTCAAGTGATGATGGACTAGTGGAATGTTTCTACTAGTCCATTCAACTGGGGGTGGTAGGCAGTAGTGTGGTGTAACTGTGCTCCCAACAGGCTGGCTGCAGCCGACCGCAGGCTGGAGGTGAACTGGGCGCCTCTGTCGGAGGTAAATGTGGGCTGGTACCCCAAAGCATGCTACCCAGGTTGCAATCAGCACTCAGGCACAGGAATCGGTGGAGGTGTCAGTGAGTGGGGCCGCCTCTGGCCATTTCGTGAACCAGTCTACCAGTTAGGAGGTACTGCACTCCTCTCGACACTGGCAGAAGCCCCACGATATCCACATGAATGTGGTTGAACCTCTGGTGGGTGGCTTCGAACTGCTGCGACGGGGCTTTGGTGTGCCGCTGCACCTTGGCTGCTCGACACTGCACACGTTTTGGCCCATTCACTGACTTGTCTGCAAAGGCCGTGCCACATGAACCTGCTGGAGACCATCCAGATGGTTGTCCTGATGGATGCGTGCGTCAAACCGTGTATGGAGTTGAAAACTCGCTGCCGCCAGGCTGCCGGGATGATGGGGCAAGGCTGGCTGGTAGCCACATCACACAGGAGGGTCCTCCCACCTGGGCCTACTAGGAAGTCCTGCAGCTGCAAACCCAAGACTGCAGTCCTATAGCTGGGCAACTCGTCGTCTGCCTGCTGCACCTCTGCGAATGCTGCATAGTCCACCCCCTGGGAGAGGGCCTGGACAGCTGGTCTGGAGAGTGCATCCGCCATGTTGTCCTTTCAAGACATGCTGGATGTCTGTTGTGTACTCGGAGATGTATGACAGATGTCGCTGCTGGCAGGCCGACCAGGGATCTGACACCTTCGTGAATGTGAAGGTCAACAGTTTGTGGTCCGTGAACGCGGTGAACGGCCTGCCCACTTAGTACCTGAAACGTCAGATGGCCAGATATAGTGCCAACAGCTCCCAGTCGAAAACACTGTACTCTAGTTCGGATTGCTGCAGGTGCCTGCTGAAGAATGCCAGGGGTTGCCAGCACCCCTCAATGAGTTGCTCCAGCACCCCACCGACTGCCGTGTTGGACACCTCCACTGTGAGGGCAGTTGGAACATCCGTTCTGGGGTGCACCAGCATCGCGGCATCTGCCAAGGCTTCCTTGGCTTTGACGAAAGCAGCCGCGGCCTCTTCATCCCAAGTAATGTGCTTGCCTTTAGCCGACAATCAGGGTGTACAAAAGGTGCACGACATGGGCTACTGAGGGGAGGAAACGGCGGTAGAAGTTGACTATACCCATGAACTCCTGCAAGCCTTTGACTGTGTTGGGCCAGGCGAAATGGCAGATTGCATCTACCTTGGCAGGCAGGGGTGTTGCCCCATCTTTGGTAATCCTGTGGCCCAGGAAGTCAATGGTGTCTAGTCCGAACTGGTATTTGGCTGGGTTGATTGTGAGGCCAAAATCACTCAGGCGGGAGTAGAGCTGGCGGAGGTGAGACAGATGCTCCTGACGATTTCTGCTGGCTATGAGGATGTTGTCCAAATAGATGAACGTGAAGTCCAGGTTGCATCTCACTGCATCCATTAGCTGCTGGAACGTCTGTGTGGCATTCTTCAGGCCGAATGGCATTTGGAGGAACTCAAACAGGCTGAATGGGGTAATGAGTGCTGTCTTGGGGATGTCTTCAGGGTGTACTGGGATTCGATGGTATCCCTGGATGAGGTCCACCTTGGAAAAGATGCTTGCCCCATGCAGGTTTGCTGCAAGGTCATGTATATGCAGCATGGGGTAGCGGTCTGGGGTTGTAGCCTCATTCAGTCAACAGTAGTTGCTGCATGGTCTCTAACCCCCGACTGCTTTGGGCACCATGTGTCGGGGGGAAGCCCAGGGGCTGTCTGACCTCTGTATGATCCCCAATTCCTCCATCCTCATGAACTCCTTTGCTAGGCAGAGCTTGTCTGGGGGAAGCTGTTGTGCGAGGGCATGGAGGGGTGGTCCCTTGGTTGGAATGTGGTGCTGTACTCAGTGTCTGGGTATGGCTGCCGTGAACTGCAGTGCCAGAACCGATGGGAAGTCTGCCAGGATTCTGGTGAATTTGTTGTCCAACAGCATGGCGGAGTCCAGGTGTGGGGCTAGCAGCTTGGCTTCACCCAAAGAGAATGTCTGGAAAGTCTTGGCATGGACCAGCCTTCTCCTGTGCAAGTCGACCAGTAGGCTGTGATCTCGCAAGAAGTCTGCTCCCAGGAGTGGTTGGGCCACAGCAGCCAGTGTGAAGTCCCACATGAACCAGCTGGCATCGAACTACAGTTGCACTGTGCGGGTGCCGTAGGTGCGTATCGTGCTGCCATTTGCAGCCCTCAGGGTGGGTCCCAGCTCCCTGTTGCAGGTGTCGTACCCCATCGTGGGTAAGACACTGATTTCCGTGTCAACCAAGAAGCAGCATCCTGACTGTTTGTCCCAGACATACAAGAAGCTGTCCTGGTGGCCAGCCACCATAGCCATTAGCCGCAGCTGGCCTTAGCGTTTCCCAAGAACTCAGGGTGGGCAACACCAACGGGCTTCTGCACCCCACCGCTGGTGGTAGAAACACCACTGTACAGTGGCCTCCTCACTCCTGCCTCTGGGTTGTGTGCGCTCTGTTGCCAGGCCTGGTCTGTCCTGGCGTTGGGCACATAGCTTGGTAATCTGGCCGACAGACACCCCGCTTTCCTTCTTGGCCTTCCACAGCACATCTGCCTGGGCCGCTACCTTCCAGGGGTCACTGAAATCTGCGTCGGCCAGTAGCAGATGTACGTCCTCCAGCAGTTGCTCTAGGAACACCTACTCGAACATGAGGCAGGGCTTGTGTCCGTCAGCCAGGGCCAGCATCGCGTTCATTAATGCTGACAGCAGCCAGTCCCCCAAACCGTCCAGGTGCAGCAGGCAGGCATCACGCTCCTGTCGTGAGAGGCCAAAGGTCCGCATGAGCAGTGCTTTGAATGCTGCTTACTTGCCTTCCTCCGGGGGCAGCTGTCTCCTGGTCAAGGGAGCTCACCACGTAATAGTAACGCTTGGAATCAGAAGATATCTGCTGAATCTGGAACTGGGCCTCCGCTTGGTCAAACCACAGGCATGGTCACAGCGTCCAGAAGGGTGGCAGTTTCAGTGAAATTGCGTGAAAGGATGAAGAGTTTATCATCTTCGGTCCAAATCCCATTTGGACCGGAGTCACCAATGTAGCGATGGGCTACGCGCTGAGCTAGGAATAATGACACGTAGTCTGTGGGTTGAACTCGAGACTGGTTTATTTCAAATCTTGCCGTGCTGGCTTTTAAGCAGTTAAGTTCCCGCGCTTGACATGCAGTGATGATGTCAGAGGTGCGTCAACCGAACCTCTTCCCGCATGCGGGCTTTCTCCCCTCGCTGTTGAAGAGAGCCCAGCACCATTTTGTGGCTGGCCTGTCTGTTGACGCGCACGCCGACTTCAGAGCCAGTTCACTTGCGAAGGTAGGTCGCCACATCTATTCAATGAATTGTTGTTAGAAACCCTGGTGTGTAAATAACAGTAGTAATTTGAGTAACAAGGACAGAGGCTTTACAAACATTTCCTCAATGTTTTGATACCAAGAGTTTAATTAAAACACTCATTTTTTCCCATTTGACATTTCTAAACCAGTTTTCCAAATTCTTCTATAGGCAAGACCATCACTTGTTGTCCATCCCTAACTACCCCTGAGAAGGTGGTGAGCTGCCTTCTTGAATCACTTCCATCCTACTGGTGAAGGTGCTCCCACAGTGATTTTGGGGAAGGAGTGTCAAGATTTGGACCCAGCAAAGATCTACTCATACAGCACAGTGGCATAGATTGTCGAGCCACTGGTGCTTCAGAGCACCAGTGACCAAGGTTCAAATTGACCTTGGCTGCTGTCTGTGCATAGAGTTTGTATATTTACCCTTTGACCATGAGAGTTTCCTACAAATGTTCCAGTTTCCTCCAACATCCCTAAGACACGTGGATGGGCAAGTTACTGACCATGCAAGTTGCCCCAGAATGTAAGGGGGGGGGGGGGGGGGGGGGGTTAGAATCTAGGGCAGTTGATAGGAAAGAAGGGAGAATTGTAAGGATTAATGTGGGATTAGTGCAAGTGCATTGTTGATGGTCCACACAGACTCACTGGTGAAAGAGCCTGTTTCTGTGCTTTATTTTGTGACCAACTACTCTTAGCACCAACAGTACAGTGATACCTTTCCCCTAGTGCCCCAACTGATTAATATTAATCCCCCAACAATAAATTGATTATCTGGTCTTTATCATATTGCTAGTTCTCCAAACAAAAGTGTGCCAGTTGGCTGCCTACTGCAATTATAGGCGCCTTTCAAAGGGTGACAGGAAACAATACAGAGTAATGCAAAAGATTATAACAAGCAAAACACTCTTTCAAACTCAAAATATCTGAAGTTCTTAATGCAGAGATCCATCACTATTCAGGAAACATTCCCAAATAGAAGGTTGAAAACAAGATCCTGCAAGTTTCCTCCCCTCTCCCCCACAATTCAATGGATGAAGTAATAGTAATACAATTTGTCCAAAACATGATTCAAGGTCTCCCATACTGACCGACTTTAAAAAAAAAAGTAGGCTCCTAATACTGGTAACCATTTTCCCAAATTTTCCAACTATTTGAACTATTGGTCCCCTACAAAAGCAAACTGATGCTCTCAATTCCCTACCCTCTGTACCCAATCCTTCGCATCCCTCACCATTTGCATTCTATTTTGATTCTAAGCACCCATGCCTCTCACCTTGCCCTTTCATTCTCCTGGCTGCCAACTGCCTCCAAGCATTCAAACTTCAATTATCCCTCAATAAGACCATTCCCTACCTCATGTACCCTGGTCACTAGAACACAGCAGAGCCTAGACTTTTGAATTCTTAACATGCCATCTTTCAACACTGAAATAACAGTACAGAAATTGTCTGCTCAAGACTCTGGAATGGTAGTAGAATCAACTTCCTGACTGAAGCAAAAAGTTCTTCTACTCATCTTCAGTTTTCCCAAGAATGAAAAAGAAAACTGCTTGAATAATGTATGCAGCTTTTTCTCCTTCCCCTCCATTTTTAGTTCCAGCATCTTACAGTTCAGATAAGAATCTATATTGGAAGTGTTATTGTCTGCTTCACTAAAGCTACTATGCAATTACAGCAATCTAAGATTTCCAGAATACCATTACTCCCCTTTCAAACACCAAGTTAAATGTTTCCTGCAGTTTCTTTAAATAACATTAATTCCTTTTCTGTAGTCTACAGAGATAAAGCTGTTAAATTTCAGCTGTTTAAAAATAAGTACTGCAAAAATGATATTGATGTATGCTGTTTATGTTTAATGAAAAACATGAGAATTTATTTATTACAAGAACCAAGCCATCTGTTAAACTGCATGTTTTTTTTGCAATTGTAGCATGAAGGAAATAGGATTTTTACAATTACTCACATGTTGAGAAACTAATGTAATAAAAGTGAATGGAACTGTAGAAATTTGTAATAGTTTTAAAAACTGCTCCAATAAATTTAAATAGGGGATTTGAAGTGCTGCATGTATTCTGCAGACCATCAGGAAAATGAATTCAGACAAGCAGCTGATCAACAAGAAATCAATGTTAATTCTAAACTGGGCATAGCAAATATGAAGTCAACATTAAAAAACAATGAAGGGTTTGCAAGTCAAAATGGTGGTTGAATTCTTTGCACAAGCCTATTATTTTGCATTGTGTTTCTGGAACATATCATCAATAGTCTGTTGTTTTTTACCATTTCTCAGTTCACTGATGGGCATCAATGCAGCAGAGTTAGCATCCATGGAGGCAAGTGGCCTCTGGCATCGGGCCCTTTGATTACCATGGTGCCCTGTTGGATCCTGCAAGATTCTACTTCTCTGCCTGCATGTTTTAGAGGAAATATTCTTGAGCATGGCTTGCTTATTACCACATTCTGAGGTGCTAGACTGTGATCTAGCTGAGCTTCTGGAAGTTTGATGGCCCTTTAGTGTTGCTAGTGGAGTTTTATTTTTTGCAAGCACTTTTTTATCACAACTTGTAGGCAATTTCTTGGTCCGAAGCAAATATTCATCAGGTGTTCCCCTTGTTCTATTAACAATCCGCATCTCTTTATCAAGTTCCTTCTGTATTTTTAAGGCTAACAATCGATCCTGCTCTTCCATTTTGTGCTTTTCAAAAAGTTGTTTCTCCCAGTCTGCAAGATGCTCATGATGGAATACCTCATGGAAAGATTCACTGTTCTCACTGG
This sequence comes from Pristis pectinata, assembly GCF_009764475.1. Taxonomy (NCBI): domain Eukaryota; kingdom Metazoa; phylum Chordata; class Chondrichthyes; order Rhinopristiformes; family Pristidae; genus Pristis; species Pristis pectinata. Next base: position 59,142,957 of record NC_067410.1, on the reverse strand, counting down.
GTTTGTTATGGACATTGGGACAAATTCTTCTCTTTTTAACTTTGACACAAGTAGGTGTAGAATCATCTGAGGAACTGCATGCTTTTCTTTTCATAACTGTTGTTTTACAGGGACTTTGGCTCAAAATTTCATGTTCTGCAACTTCACCTTCTGTCAAATTTTGGACAGTTGCATAGTCTATATTATCTGAACTACAACAGCCTGCACTAGTGCAGGCATGCTCAAGTTCATGATTGAAAACTGGCACAAATGTGGAATCTAGTAGATCATCATTACAATTAACTGAATTCATCTTCAATTCTTTAAGTGGTACATCTTCCATTGACTTTTCACCACCATTCTCTGTACTGCTGCAAGCTCTTAGCACCTTGTTTTCATTGTGCTCTGGACTGTTTTCACTGGTACACTCTATTTGCCCATCTGTGATTGTTTCATTAGGAGTTCCTTCAATAAAATGGATTGATTCCGATTGGTTTGAACTAGAGACTGGCTCCTCTTCTTTATCACAAAGAAAAAGATGATTACTTGCAATTGAGCTACTGCTTGAGATTGATTCATCTGCCTCACATGTGCTCTCCTGAAACAAAAAGGAAAAAAGGATGACAACTTAAAAAAAAGCAACTGCATACAAGAGTTTACCATCTCATGTCTGACTTCAAATTCGCCATAAAACAGAAAATTTGGAAATGAAAGCAGTGATCCTTAGTAGCTGCTGGGATTAGAGTTAATGGGAACTCCGTATGCGGTATGTGGGAGGTCAGGGTCAGCACAGTTTTCCCTGATGATCACACCTGCAAAAGGTGCGTCCAGCTGCAGCTCCTAGCAGACCAAGTTAGGAATTGGAGCAGCAGCTGGACGAACTACAGATCATTCGGGAGGCAGAGATAGATAAGAGTTATCAGGAGATAGACACACCGATAAAACAGGAGGAGAGTAACTGGGTAACTGTCAGGAGAGGGAAGGGGAGCAGGCAGAGAGAGCAGAGCACCCCTGTGGCTGTCCCCATCAATAATAGGTATACCGCTTTGGATACTGTTGGTGGGGATGACCTACCAGGAACTAGTTGCGGAGGTCTGGTCTCTGGCACCAAGAGTGGACCCTCAACTCAGAAGGGGAAGAAGGAAGAGAGGAGAGCGGTAGTGATAGGGGATTCTATAGTCAGGGGGATAGATGGGATATTCTGTGGGGATGATTGGGAATTCCGGATGGTCTGTTGCCTCCCTGGTGCCAGAGTCCGGGATATCTCAGATCGGGTTCAGGTTATTCTCAGGAGGGAGGGCGTGAACCCAGATGTTGTGTTCCATGTAGGGACTAACAACATGGGCAGGAAAAGAGAGGAGGTCCTGCGTAAGGAGTTCAGGGAGTTAGGTGCTAAGTTGAGGGGCAGGACATCCAGGGTAACAATCTCAGGATTGCTACCTGTGCCACATGCGAGTGAGGAGAGGAATAGGAAGATTAGGCAGATTAATACGTGGCTGAGGGGATGGTGCGAGAGGGAGGGCTTCAGGTTTATGGATAATTGGGATTTGTTCCAGGGAAGATGGGATCTGTTCCAATGGGATGGTTTACACCTGAACTGGAGGGGTACTGATATTCTTGCAAGAAGGTTTGCTAATGCTGCTCGGGGGGGGGGGGGGGGGGGGGGGGGTGTGTTTAAACTAAATTTGCAGGGGGAGGGGATCCAGAATGAGAGAGAGGACAGTGAGATGGAGGGTAGAGGACAGGTAGGAACTACACAATTTCAGAACATTAATACAAATGGAGAGAGGAGAAATGGGTTAAAAATCCTATATCTGAATGCACGGAGTGTCAGGAATAAGGTAGGTGAGCTTGAAGCTCAGATACGAATGGGTAAGTATGATGTTGTTGGGATAACTGAGACATGGCTGCAGGGAGATCAGACCTGGGAAATGAATTTTCAAGGGTATACATGCTATCGTAAGGACAGGAAGGTGGGCAGAGGGGGTGGGGTGGCCCTGTTGGTGAGGAATGAGATTCAGTCCCTTGCAAAGGGGGGGGGGGGGGGGGACATTGAATCAGGAGAAGTAGAGTCAGTGTGGATAGAACTGAGGAACTGTAAGGGCAAAAAGACCTTAATGGGTGTTATCTACAGGCCTCTGAACAGTGGCATGGATATTGGGTGCAAGCTGAATAGTGAGTTAATGTTGGCATGTGGCAAGGGTAATGTCACAGTAGTTATGGGGGATTTCAATATGCAAGTGGACTGGGAAAATCAGGCTGGTACTGGACCCCAGGAAAGGGAGTTTATAGAGTGCCTCCGGGATGCATTCTTGGAGCAGCTGGTACGAGAGCCGACCAGGGAGAGGGCTATTCTGGATTTAGTGCTGTGTAATGAGCAGGATTTGATAAGAGAACTCAAAGTAAAGGAGCTATTGGGAGGTAGTGACCATAACAAGTTTTTATCTGCAATTGGAGAGGGAAAAGGTCAATTTTGCAGTTGAACAAAGGAGACTATGGAGCCATGAGGGTGGAGCTGGCTAAAGTTGACTGGGTGGGCATCCTAGCAGAATTGTCAGTGGAAAAGCAATGGCAGGTATTCTTGGGAATAATGCACAAGGTGCAGGATCAGTTTATTCCTAGAGAAGGGAAGACTCAAAGAGGGGTAAGGGGCCACCGTGGCTGACAAAGGCAGTCAGAGATAGCATTGTGTTAAAAAGGAAGTATGGCAGAGCCAAGCTGAGTGGGAAGATAGAAGATTGGGAAATTTTTTAAGGTGCAGCAGAATTTAACTAAAAAGGTAATTCAGGAAGAAAAAATGAGGTACGAAGGCAAGCTAGCCAGGAATATTGAGGATAGCAAAAGCTGTTTTTAGGTATGTGAAGGGAAAGAAGTTAGTTAGGAACAATGTTGGGCCCTTGAAGACCAAATCGGGTGAAATTATTACGGGAAACAGGGAGATGGCAGTTGAATTTAATAAGTACTTTGGATCTGTCTTCACAGGGGAAGATGTAAGAAATCTCCCAGAAGTAAGGATGGACAAAAGGCAGAGGGTGACAGAGGAACTGAAGTGGATTGACATTAGGAAAGAAATGGTGATGGGTAGACTAATGGGGCTGAAGACTGACAAATCCCCAGGTCCAGATGGTCTGCATCCCAGGGTACTAAAGGAGGTGGCTCTAGAAATTGTGGATGCATTGGTGATCATTTTCTGATGTTCCTTAGATTCGGGGACAGTTCCTGAGGATTGGAGAATGGCTAATGTTATCCTACTTTTTAAGAAAGGAGGGAGGGAGAAAACGGGGAACTATCATCCAGTTAGCCTAACATCTGTGGTGGGGAAGATGCTAGAGTCCATTAAGGATGAAATAGCGGCATATTTGGATAGCAATGATAGGATTGGGTCGAGTCAACATGGATTTACCAAGGGCAAATCATGCTTGACTAATCTACTGGAGTTTTTTTTTTGAGGATGTAACCAGGAAAATAGACGAGGGAGATTCAGTGGATGTTGTATACCTTGACTTTCAGAAGGCATTTGATAAAGTGCCGCACAGGAGGTTGGTAGGTAAAATTAGGGCTCATGGAATTGGGGGGTGGGTATTAACATGGATAGAAAACTGGTTGGCAGATAGGAAACAAAGGGTAGGGGTGAATGGATGTTTCTCAGACTGGCAGGCCGTGACTAGTGGGGTGCCACAGGGCTCGGTGCTGGGACTGCAGCTGTTTACGATCTATATTGATGATTTAGATGAAGGCATTGTGAATAACATTAGCAAGTTTGCTGAGGATACAAAGTTGGGTGGCAGTGCGACATGTGTAGAGGAAGTTAGGAGAATTCAAGGTGATTTGGATAGGTTGGGTAAGTGGGCAGATACTTGGCAGATGAAGTTTAATGTGGATAAGTGTGAGGTTATCCACTTTGGGAGCAGGAACAGGAAGGCGGATTATTATCTGAATGGTGTGGAGTTAGGTAAGGGGGAAATACAAAGGGATCTAGGAGTCCTTGTTCATCAGTCACTGAAAGTGAATGAGCAAGTGCAGCAGGCAGTGATGAAGGCTAATGGAATGTTGGCCTGTATTACAAGAGGAATTGAGTACAAAAGCAAAGAGATTCTTTTGCATTTGTACAGGGCCCTGGTGAGACCACTCCTGGAGTATTGTGTACAGTTTTGGTCTCCAGGGTTAAGAAAGGATATCCTGGCTATAGAGGGCATGCAGCATAGGTTTACGAGGTTAATTCTGGGGATGTCGGGACTGTCTTATGCTGAGAGAGTGGAGAGACTGGGATTGTACACGCTGGAATTGAGAAGATTGAGAGGGGATCTGATTGAAACATACAGGATTATTAAGGGATTGGACAAGATAGAGACAGGAGATATGTTCCAGATGTTGGGGAAGTCCAGAACCAGGGGGCATGATTTAAGAATAAGGGCTAGGCCATTTAGGACAGAGGTGAGGAAAAACTTCTTCTCCCAGAGGGTTGTGAATTTGTGGAATGCACTGCCTCAGAGGGCAGTGGAGGCCAATTCTCTGGGCACTTTCAAGAAGGAGCTAGATAGGTTTCTTATAGATAGGGGAATCAAGGGATATGGGGACAAGGCAGGAACGGGATATTGATTATTGAGGATCAGCCATGATCTCAAAATGGCGGTGCAGACTCGAAGGGCCAAATGGTCTACTTCTGCTCCTATTGTCTATAAAAATGTCTCCCCCTTCCTCTCCACACCCCCCCCCCCTTCAAGAAAATCAACTTGTGGCACCTTTAAATAACTTGGGGCCAATTTTACTGGGCTATAGAGTTAATTAATTACAAAAAAGAAAATTTAGAGGATACTTTCCAGGCTGATTTGAGAGAAACTAAAAGCCTTAACCTGAATGCAGCTTAACAGCTAGTTAGTTACACAGGGAGAAAGGAGTGTGAAATCAGCTGTTGGTTTTGTTTCCCTCACTTCACTAGATTGAACTTGGATACAAAACTTCCCCCCGCCTCAAAAGTAATACCAATGAACATTCAATCCTTCTATACCTGTATCCCACAAGCTCCTTCTGCCACCACCCAGGTGAAATCATTCTTACTTTGAACAGTTTCTCTGAACACCACTCAATTTCTACAAATCAGAAAAGGTATAGCCAATGGGAATTCACATGGGTCCAAACAAAGCCCATTTTTTGGGGTACATAAAAAACAGCCCCTACTTCAATTAAATTCAGCCTCCCCACCAACTACTCAGTTCACTAATTACTGATCAGTGCTGCATCAGCCATTCAAGTAGAATTTGAAAGCTTCATCACCTTGCTAATAAACTTCATGATCCATCCTAGAGTCTTTCCTTCTTGACTTTTACATCGTCAAACCAGGGGATAAGTTACAGCATCCAATATCCATTACCTCCACAGATCTCTACTACCCTGACTATACTGCTTCTAACCAATTTTCAGGGACTCCATTTCAGTTTCTCTCATTCTGTTGTACATGTTCATTAAAAACTTTCTAAACCCCTGCCCTAGAGCCATCTTCCTTGACAGCTTCTCTTCCACTTTAGTTGAAAGAGTTCAGTTAAACAGCTAAAAAGGGGAGAGGCAGCTCCAAGAATACGCTCATTCACAGCAATGGCATGTGAATGCCAAGGAAGAGGATGAAGCATTTACAACCAAATTCAGCCAGAAGTGCTGAATAGATGATCCACATCAGCTTCTTCGCAAGAACTCTACTATCACAGAAGTGAATCTCCAGCCAATTCAATCCATACCCAATTGTTTTCAAACTGTACACAATGACAAGGACACAAAGAAATGGAAATGGAGCCAGACAACAGTGGTACCAAAGACCTGCATGCCAGATCTAGCTGCACCCCTTGCTAAGCAGATAATTACAATAGTGACACTTGCCCAATAATGTCAGGGGAAGGGAAGTCACCCAGGTATGTCCTGTTCACAAAAGACTAATCCAATTAAGTCAGTAAATATCCAAACATTTCTACTCAATTACCAGCAAAGTGATGAAGGGGTCATTGACAGTGTGTCAAAATCTGCTAACTGATGTTCAGTTTGGTCTTCACCGGGACCATTTGGCCTCATCTCACCACAGTCTGTATCAAACAAGGACCAAAGAACCAAATTCCAGAGACAAGGCAAGAGCAACTTGCTATAACATCAAAGCAGCATTTGACCAAGGGTGGCATCAGTGTGCTGGTAAAATTAATGGCAAGGAGAAAACACTTTAAATGACTGGAGCATTACACTGCAGGAAGGAAGAGGTTGTCAGAGCCAGAGCTACAGCATAGAAACAGGCCCTTCAGTCCACAAAATCCACACTGACCATCAACCACCCATTTTCACTAACCCTATATTAATTCCCCCCCCCCATATTCTCATCAACTACCTTCAGACTACAAGGGAGGTCATTTGCAGCAGATCCAATATGTATTTCAGTAATTAATGCAATTTTGGGGCCACTTAATATCAAATTAGATTATATACACAAGGCATATGCAATATAAAACTTAAGTAATCAATTTTCATACACTTACTGGACCAGAGAAATTGCTTCTCAGTCGACTCATCTCAGCTGTTTGATACTTTGGCAATGTAGGTGATAAATACCTTTGGGGGGGGGGGGGGGGGGGGGGGAGAGGAGAAAGAGGGAGAGTTAAAGATAACTGTTCTACAACCTTATCTGATGCTAGTCAGTCTAGTGGAAGCAAACTAATTTGCATCAGAATCAAGACCAATTAATGCAGTTACAGATAAATCAGGGCTAAATATGAAACCAATATAAATTGCCATATAAATTAGGACTAGGTCACTCAGCACTCAAGCTTGCTCTGCTATTTAATAAGATCAACCTGATCTGATTATAAACACAAATTTGCATTCTTGACTGCCCATATAACCATTTACCCACATGCTTATCAAAACTGATTCTACCTCCATCATAAAACATTCAAAAACCCCCACTTCCACTATCCTTTGAGGGAGAATTCCAAAGAAACAATATTCAGAAAAAGGTTTTTCCTCATCTGTCTTAAATTAGTGTCCCCTAATTTTAAAACATAGTGACCACTAGAGCAAGAAAACAGGAACAGGAGGCCACCTGGTTGCTCAAGCCCATCCCATGATTCAACATGACATGGTAAATTGGTGTATTATGTACTGAGATACAGTTTAAAAACTTTTGCATGCCAGCCATAGAGATCATTTCATTACATTGGTGCATTGAAGTAGTACAAAGGGAAAACAATAACAGAATGCACAAGTGTTATAACTACAGAGGAAGTGCAGTGCAGGCAGATAATGTGCAAGGCCATAACAAGGTGGACTGTGAGGTCAAGAGTCCATCTTATTGTACTGGGGACCATTCAATAGTCTTATAACAGCAAGAAAGAAGCTGTCCATGAGCCTGGTGGTACATGCTTTCAGGCTTGTGTCTTCTGCCCAACAGGAGGGGGAGAAAAGAGAATGTCTAAGGTGCAGGGATCTTTGACTATGTTGGGCTGCTTTACTGAAGCAGCAAGTGTAGACAGTCCATGGAGGGGAGGCTGGTTTCTGGGAGGTGCCAAGCTGTGTCCACAACTCTAGTTCCTTGTGGTGTTGGGCAGAGCAATTGCCATACCAAGCCATGATGCATCCAGATAGGATGCTTTCTATGGCACATTTATAAAAATTGGTGGGGGTCAAAGGGGATTGTGCTAAATTTTCTCAGCTCCTCGGGAAGTATAGGCACTGGTACACTTTCTTGGCACTCTACATGACTGGATCAGACAGGCTATTGGTGATGCTCACCCCTAGGAACCTGAAGCTCTCAGCATAGCAGATTTGCTTCAGGCCTCAATTGCCAGTACTAGTTCTCCATAGCTCACAATATTTCAAAAAGTTATCTAACTCTCCTTCAAATATCACCAGTGATCTAACCTCCACAGTACTACGGAGTAGAGAATTCCAGACTTCTAACACCCTCTGCAAGAAATTCTTATACATTTTATTTTTAAATGACCAGATCCAATTTCTTTAACTGTTCATGATAGGACAAGCCTCACTGCAGGAAATTAGAGGCAGTCTGAGGCACAGTAAGCTAATGCTAATATATCTTTCCTTAAATGAGGAAATTTGTACACAGTATTTATTGCAGGTGTGGCCTCAGCAATGGTTACAATAATTCCCCACTTATAAACACCAACCCCTTTACAATAAAGGTGAATGACATTCCCAACTTAGACAGGCTGGGCCTTTACTCCTTGGAGCGTAGGTATACAAAATCCTGAGGGACATAGATAAGGTGAGCAGTCTTTTTTCCAGGGTTGAGGAAATCAAATCTAGAAGACAGCTTTAAGGCTAGAGGTGAAAGGTTAGAGGTAAAGTGATAAGAACCTGAGGGGCAAATTTTTTTTTGAAACATAGCAGGTGGTAGATATATGGAATCGGGTACCAGAGGAAGTAGTTGAGGCAGGTACATTAGATACACTTAAGTATGTGGACAGGAATATGGGCCAAGTGCTGGGAAATGCTATTAGCTTGAATATACATCTTGGTCAGCATGGACAAGTATGAGCCAAAGGGCCTTTTTCTCTGCTGCACAACTCAATAACTGCTTGCTGCACCTCCTCGTCAAGAATGTGATTCATGCACAAAGACCAGAACCCTCTGTACTTCACTCATTTGCAGCTCCTCCATTTAGATCTTCCTTTTAATTCCCATATTCAACTCCATTTGCCATATTTTCTCCCATTCACCCAACCTACCCATGTCCTGCTGCAGAGTACAAATATGCTTTTCACAGCATGCTCTCTCACCTATTTTCCATGGTATTGACAAACCTGTGGCAGGTTCAGTGTGCAAGTCATTAACATTGTGACTATAATTGAGTCAAGGACTAATCCTTGGGGCACTCCATTAGTTACATTCTTCCAGCCTAAAAACAACCCATTTATTCCTCTGATAACTAGTTTCAATCCACTTCCTCCAATATTTTGATTCTTAAGTTCTGTAGTAGGCATTTAAGTTGCCAGCTCTAGATTCTCCCACTGCAGCAAACCTCCTCTCACTGTCCCTCAAGACCCCTCAGGATCTTGTCTCAATCAATTCCCCTCTCATTCTGAGCTCTGGTGAGTACAAGCCTCAACTGACCAACCCTTCCTCATTACAAGCCCTGCCCATCCCAGGTACCAGTCTAGTAAACCCTCTCCAAACTGCTTCCAACACAAGATCCATGATTAAATAAACCCAATATTGTAAACAGTTTACCAAATTCATACAAAATGTAGTTATAAATGTTACTTCTATACAAAAATGAAATGCAAGCAACCCACATTTACAATTCACATTACAAGGGGTTGCAGAAAACAGACCTGAAACTATCTGGAGTCAATGTTCAGTTCTAGATATTACAGACAGGTTTTAAGCCTTTAGAACTAGCAAGGAAAATATTTTAGTAGAACCATTTGAGGGAGAAGCTGGGATTGTTATTCTGTTGAGAACAAGACCAAAAAAACCCAAAACATGAATAGAGTTGACAACAGCAAATGGAAAACTGATTCCATTTGTAGAAGGATCAGTAGATAGGCTGGAGAAAGCACATGTACAAGATTGAATAGCTGACAAGGATCCAGCACAGGTACACCAGGTCTCATTAAGCATTTTCTAATCATTTAGCATTTATGCAAGAAATAAAGACAATTCAGGGAAGTATTCAGAGTCAAAAACCAATGACAACTGAATGAGATACTGGAAAGAGATCATAAGAGCAGTTTATAAAAAACACAATCTGCAAATGACAGAAATGAGAATTACTTTTAGGGAAAGACTCCATAGTCAAGGACCACAGCTGAAGACAATGATTTATAAAAAGGGATTGGTAGATGCTCAATTTGCATTCATGAAGCTACCTAGGATTTAAGAGCATTCATAAGATTTGGCACAAAGAACACAAGAAATAACCTGGCAGGGCAATCACCATTTTAGCCGAGGCAATAGGACAAAATTTGAAGAGAGAATGCCCAAGCTTAATTGTAGGCAACCCGAGGCATTAGCACTAACAATGTAGTGATTAAACTCTGGGTTGCTCAAGAAACTAGAACTGAAAGATGCAAAAATTGTTGAGGTGGTAATTAAAGCAGCAAGAGAAATGAACACAAATACAATGATAATCACAAGTTTGGTATTTGAGGGGCTTGAGAGCCAACTTAGGTCAGCAAGGACAAGTGACAGGAGAGGGGTGTTCTTAGTAAGGGCAAGGGCATTAGATTTTAATTGAAATCTATTTTAAATAAATGTCTTCTTTGATTCCAAAGACTTCAAACCTTCAGACTACTCACTAGCATCTCAAAAACACTGACCATCTCAGTACAAATGTTGCCAAACCCCTGCCCATATTTTTGTTAACTCCATACATAATTTCCATGATTCACTTGGTCAGCCTTCTATTCTACACAAGCTTTGATTCATCAAAAACTCTGCAGCATGAATCCTCTTCTGAGGAGACCTTTGTTCAATGAATCCACACTGCAGATGGATACAGGGCAGAGCTTACTTTAGAATTCTCAACCCTTTTGTTTAGATACCTTCAAACATTCCTTTTGAAGTAATCTTCACCAGCTGTACAGATCTGCTTTCTTTCAAATTTGGCCTCTTGTACAACTTTAAGGTATTACTAGTAACAGTATCTTGGTCCAGTAGATGACTAGATCTAGGATTCACCCTTAAAATATTAAGACTCTCATTAAAAACCCATCCACATCCAAAATGTATTACCCAATTGGTCCTTCTATAGTCCAGAGCATATCCAGTAAAAACTGTAATAATGTAAGATAGCAATTGCTATGTTGACAGCATAATATCAGCACTGTTGATTCTACATTCAATAATACAGATTTCTAATATAAACACATTTCCATAATGCAAATTGGTTATAACACAATTGATGGATTAAGGACCACTAATTATGGTATGATCAGAAAAATCTGTTTAAATTGGTGCTCTGAAGGCAACTACAACCTGTTCCACTTTAACACAACTTCCTATAATGTGACGTTTTCTTAGGAATGTAACTATTGCATTACTGTAGAACTACCAGTAAATCTCAAGGTTAACCAATGCCTACTTTGAAATAAAATAGCACCCAAATAATTACATTTTTGTGCATTCATTACCCATCTTATTCACAAATAATCCCATAGTATACATTGACTTCCCATTCAATGCATCTTCTGGTCACAATTGTTGTAAGACATGTCAGATTTAAAAAGACCATTAGAAAGGATAAGCAAAACATCACACTGCATCTGCCTTTACTATTTTGTACAACAGATTTAAACTTACTGTAAACTCTTGAGGAAGATTTAAAAATAAAATAAGCATCCACAACATGGGCAACAGCAAGCAAGCTGCCCAATTCAGAACCCAATGTTCCTCTTGATTTAAAAATGGAAGATACAAAAATGATTCATGTGATTGGGTTAAGAATCCCATTGCACCTCTACTTGCCTTTCTATATTTTCCATATTATTTGGGCTACGTGCTGTCAATTTAGTTCCTTTGGTGATGGATGAATTCAACTTTGAAGAAATCGATTTTGAGCACCCACCCAAGCTTTCAGAAGATGTCCTGTGTATCCAATTCTGCAGAGGAAGTTTAGAAGATAAAAGAACAAAGAACATTAATTGAAGGCAATTATTTTTTATTATAGCACTTCTGCCCATAAAGAATTGTCCTGTTACAGAAGTAGAATGAACAATGGAGCTACTGACATTGCATAAAGATTTAAAAATATTTCACCATGAAAATAAATCAATGTGGGCTGTTCTGCTGAAATTTACAAATTCAATATGCCAATGCAAACTACAATTGGCACAGCAAAATTCCAGTAATCCAGCATGCCTGGAACTTTGGTGGTGCTAAACTAGATCTTGCTGACCAGATGTTTTAATGAATACTTCACTCTGAATTCACTTTAAAAGATATTACACAACAGAATAATAAATTTTCTCAGGGAACCATATGGGTGGATGTAGAGCATGGCAAACATCTGTTGCACCAGATGCCAAATTAGCAAGACTGCTAAACAACTGATTGAGTTTTACTGTAGTAGATACATAGAGATACCAAAGAAAAGCTATTTCAATATTAATAGTGCAAGAGTCACAGCTCCCATCTCAAGCAATTTTTAAGCTTTAGGACCCCTGCATAATTTTGCAATTGTATTTTTTCTGCTCTTAGAGCATTTAGTGGCAATGAAACAATACCAAAGCATGTTTGGAATCTAACAAACTGATGAAGAACCCAAGCTAACAGAGGACACCATGATGGTTTGAGTATTTGGAGAAATTAAATCGACAAATGCAAAACAACATTCTTAAAAACTACTTTGCATATCTCAGGGCCATATGCAGATGACCAGTGGTCAGGGGAGTGCACTAGCAGCTTCCTTACAAGCCATCAAATTTACCCTCTAATCACTGCAAATTGCAATTTTAATCTATAGATCAGAATAAAGGAGCTTCTTATGAGAAAATTCTATTTAAGGTTTACCAAACCTTATTTTAAAAAAGGTAGTGTGACATAAACCTTAGCAAAGAATGCCGGGGTCATCAGATAAGCCAATATTAATTGCTGACTGCATATTACACAGGCTTCTCCTACTTCACATGAATTAGGAAACCAATGTGGAGGCATGCATAATGGCGGTATGCAAAAAGTCAAAAATGAGGTTTTTGTCCAAGGCACCCTGACATTTCCACCCGAATTACACCAAATTACCAATAGTTGACATGACAAATCTGCTGGGATAGGAGAAAAATGAATTTGTATTTCACTGCACTGTCAGAATCTAAAGGCTTTCTAGAAAGGCTGATGAGAAAGAACAATTAAAGGGAGGGAGGAAAGATAGGAAACTAGTTCTGGTATCACTGGGAATGAACACATGTACACTGGACCTTCATACATCATTGTATAGAGTCAGAGTAGAAGTCAGGCATTCTTAACCTGGAGAGGGCCTGTACTTCAGTAGGGACATTACATCTGTACTCACTATTCAAGATGTTGTCTCACGGAGACCTACATAATTGGAGCCTCAAATCCTCTGCCAATAAAGCTTTTATCTTAATTTCTTACTATACCTGCAAGTTAACTTTTGATGGTGTACATGGACACAAATTCCATTGCAGATACCAGATTTTTGGGTAGTTATTTGTGAATTCCTCAATGGAATTTCAAGTTTCTGAACTGCTGTAAAACTGGAGGGGGTATTGCCTGTATTCTGTCATACCCTTGCCCCATTTCTCCTTGAATGTTCTCTACCTCCTCAGCACTCACACTACACTCAGCTTTGTATAAACCTGGATACATCATACTTAATCTGTATCAATGAATTGTAAGAAGGGAATTGTGAACAGCTGGGACCCCACTAATCAATACTCAAGTCACACCAGTATATTACAAATAACAATATGGACTCATTTAATAAACCCTTGTGCACCACCATTTTGAAAGACCACATCAACAGGCTCACCCTCATTTTGCTAGTTACATCCTCAAAACAAATTTTCCTTTTATAAATCCATGTTGAAACTATTTTTCTAAATGCCCCATTACCACTTCCTTAATATTAGTAGGGAGAATAATGGTATCTTTTATCATGCTTAATGGTCAAGTTATCTACTTCTCACCCTTTTAAGTAATGGGGGTTAAATTTGCTACTTTCCAATCTGCAAGAACCACTCAAGAATGTATGGCATTTTGAAAAATGATAACCAAGTCATCCACCATCTCCACAATCATTTTTACTGGGTCCAGGGGATTTATCAACATTCAGTCCCTTCAATTTATCCATAGTTTTGTTAGTCATGCCAATTTCTAGAGCTCCTTGTTTATTCAGGTTGCAACCTTCCACCATTTCCAGGGAGTTGTGCCTTCTTCTATGCAACCAAATGAAACTTCCCCACCATTTCCTCATTTGCTAATATTAACTTCATTCTTAATCTGCAAGGGACCCACATCAACTTCAGATAATCCTTTTCTCACATCTATAGAAGCTTTCACATTTCCTTACATGACTATCTTCATATTCTGCTTTAAGAAAAAAAGTCAGTGCCTTTGTCCTCTTGCCATATTCAGAAATTTCCCCCAAACTCAAGCTTTAAGCCATTTCATTCAATACCATCCAACTTCCCTCAATAGTTGCAGCTGGACTACATATTCCCATTACAAAAAAAAGGATATGTATCAGTGGCACACTATGTATTCATTCTTTAAATATTACCCATTTTCCTTTAATCTACTTTGCCAATCTACCATTTCAGTTTGCTAACTTACTTACTGTAATCCTGTTATTTCCAGACTAAGATCCTATTCATTCTTTAATATAATGGTAAAAGTTTGCATCCTGCAATGTTCAATTTCTAACCTTGGTCACTTTGAAACCACATCTAATGGCAATTAGACCATATTTATCACTCTTTGTGCCATTAATTCACTGACCTTGTTTCAATGACTACATGTATTCAGATAAAGAGCAAACATTTACTGCAATTGTGGTAAATATGGATCCCAAAGGTTTACATCAGCTCCCACACATTACAACAGCAATACATCTGTAAAATAGTCTTGAAATATTTATTCAATCCTGTCACTATCACCCTTCTCACCATGTCCCTTACTGAAAAGTCCATAGTCAATGGTGCACAAGACATTGCACTCTTTAGGCATGGCCGCTTATACTCAGGTAATAGTACTATAAATCAGGATTCAGTTAAACTGTTACTCAATTACCTGGCAGACCAAAGACTTTAAAAACTATATTTAAAAAAAAGTCAACCCATTAGTGTGGTCACCAATCTTTACCATTAGAGTAATTACCTAATCTCTATTCTAGCTACATGGAAAATCTTTGCCAGTGACTTCCCCAGCCCTGAAACACCATTTAAGATAAAGCTCCTGAGGGAATGTTCTTAAAATGTTATTTCTTATATGGTGGAGTGAAGCAATGCTAACAATTCTAGCAAGTGGGAAGTTCTACAGCTTAGTTTACAACTAATTATGCAAGATGACAATGGTGCATTTATACACCAATTTGGATGGTATCCAACAACGTGTAACAGAAGCAAGGAATAAATAGACACTACCGCAAACCAAATATTAGGAGTTGAAATCAAAAACTTGCCCGAGGAGATAGAGTTCAAATGGGGGAAAAAAAGGCTTAGCTAGCTGAAGGAAATAACCAGTGGCAAGTACACACAAACCTAGAACAGAAGCTGAGGATTATAAAAGTGGACAAGTCTATGGAGGTTAGTTGCACTACAGGATTTATAATTATGAGTGTGAAAAGTGGCAACTAGAAGCCATAAGACAAAGGCAAGTGTGAAATAAAAAGTGCAAATAGAGGTGATATGAATAGAGCTCAGTAGAGCCTAGGACATGGGCAACAGAATTTAAAATGAATTGTGGTTTACAATGCATTAGTATGGAACAGTGGGGAGGATACAAAGGCAGATAGTCAGTTTATTGTGAAATCTGACAAAGCACAGGTGCCAAGTTTACAGCAGAAATGAGAGATGCTGGTTTTGGTTGGAGATGCAGATTAAAAAACTCATTTTGCAGAAACAATTTGCAAAGTGACTAATCTTAAGCAATCCATAGAGATTATTAATCTACGACTCCAAAAGTCCAGTCATAACCAATTACCCCAGTGTTCCCACACTAGGCAAGCAATCTGACAGTACAGAAACAGTGGAGGGGTGCCAGAAACATGGCAAGTTGACAAAGCTTGATGTTGGAGGGTGTGTGGAAATAGGCTCCATGCCACCAAGCAAAAGCACAGACAAGAACAGGGTCACATTTTAACATCATAAAATTCCTAAAGGATAACAAAAAAGGCAAGGAAGTCATGGGCAAATATCACCTGGTATACTTGAATTAGGTGTTAAGAGCTGAATATATGTAACACAGCTACCCTTCCAGAATTTTTGACTTTAGATAGAGCCATTTTGCTGTGAAAGGAAAAGTAATTGCAGAGATAAAAATTAGAGATGAAGAAAAACTAAGAATGAATGTCAAAATACCCAGATCAAAACTCAAAGTGGGCATTGAAGCATAATTTCAATCAGAATCTTACTAATCAAGGTCAATACCAAATTCACACAAATTAATTCTAACTCAATGTTGGGACAGAGTTTCCTCTGGTTCCCCCCCCCCCCCCCCTCCCCAATTTTAACAAGTGCCTCACCTACAAACTTGGCAAGACCAGCCCAAAAAACCTGTTCCATTCAATCCTGTGTGCCCATGATCAACATCTCCTGGTTCCAAAGACACATTGTTTAAGCTCCCAGTTCAAGTACAGCAGAGGATCTAGGCCCAATAAGGGTAAATATTTTGGGACCAGTCTCTCCAACTTAAAAGTCTACCAAAATCTTCATAGACGCCATTATTTGCCATAACCACAAACTCAAGTTCTCTTCCAAATACATGCAACCAGCAATTTGTTCCAAGATTAATGGCTGCTGGAAAAGTCAAGTACACCACATGCATTAAATTGATGCCTCTTCTTAAGCAGGTTTGCATTTCCTTAAAAGCAATAAACTTAGAGACCAAGCAGTTCAAACCACAAAAACATACAGGCTTCTCCACTGATAGTTACTTACCACTTCCTCACTCAACATCTTGGCTAGTTGTTCATCCCTCTTTAGTTGTTCATCCATTTCTTTCTTCTTCTGTTCCACATACATTTGCTGTTCCTCAGCCAAAAGCTTCTGAATAAAATCCTCACTTGCTTTGTGTTCCTCTTCTTCACGAGCACGACGCTCTTCCTTCAACTGTAAGCATTTAATTATCTCATTTACCAATAAAGAAAGCCTACAGACTATAAACCAAATCACAATCAATTATGAACACTGGCATACATTTCACATCACTGTCAGCAAAAAAGTCCTAACACTCTTCTTGCAATGCACCTGCACCAATTCATTCACCTGATGAATTTTACATAGACTAAAAAGGCACATACACATACCACAGGTGTTCCTAAAGGAATTCTCCATAGGGCTCAAGAATCCCCAAAGAAATATTGGAAAGGTGAGGAAGTCACTGGCAGAGATTCTCCATGGCTGAATTAGTTGTTGGTGTTGAATGTACAATGTACTCAGTGAGCAGCTTTTTACACAGGTGAAAAAAAATGAAACAATATTGGGAAAAACACAGCAATTGAAGCAGTTAGGATACAGACACAGCACCAAGATTAAGGTAGGTACAAATAATCCATTTTTGTCTTTTAAATTGTGCTGCTTCATACTAAAGCAGGACCAAAACTGTTAAGTGAAAATTTATTTAGTACCTACTGTAGGTAAAATAACCCTTTATAAAATATTGACATTGCCAGAAAATTCAGATGGGTAATTGTACCTCTTTATAGTGGTGCTAAATTTACAGGCAATTAACCCAAAATGCTTGCCGAACCTTGGTCATACCTTCTGTAATTAAGGAACTTGTGCACAAGCAAAAGAAGTGCAAAATTCCAAATAGTGCAATCTTGCATGGTGAAAAGCCACTAGTAATGAACCAAACCAAGCAGTTAAGTATATTATATACTTATGCCACAGAATAGAACTAATGCTTCCTTGCAATATAACAGCTTGTAAACTTCATTTAACTGAAGTGTCAACTGTGTTTTTCTCTCAACATCACTGGACAATGATCTAGGACATACATTCTACAAACTTGCTTATAGACCTGTTGAAAGCAATCCCTCCCACAGCCAATATTGTTATTCACTTCTCTCATTACCTGGTCTCCACTTTTCATAATCAACATTAAAGGCTTTTGTATTCCTTTTACATCATCCTTTGAAGAGCAGTTTGTGGACACTACTGGTCGTCTGACTCCAACCATTGCCTCATACAGATCATCTTTGGGGACATGGCCACCTCTCACCACAAGCATGCAACCAAGCCAGCAACACTTTCTTTGCTTGATATTTTTGTTTCCATCCACAAAATGTCAGTGTTTAAATACTTTGAAACATGGTACTGGATGGAAAAGACCAAATAGAACTGTTTTATGAAAGTATAAATCTTTAAAGTGATAGAACATTCTCACCTATGCTCAGATTAGGTTTTGCCCAGACCACACAGCACTGATCATTATACAAAGGGAAAAAAAACAGAATTCCAGAGGCACAAATAGAACAAATGCCCTTGACATCAAAGCAAAATTTTACCAAAAGTGGCTTAAAAGTCCCAGAAAAAAGGGAAGGGGCAGAAAAGAGAAATACACTGCAAAAGCTGGTCATACTTTGCACAAAAGTTGGCAATGATAGCAAGAGGGGAAACTAAGCTGACCTCAGGATATTGCTGAATGTTCCTCAGCGCATTGCTGAATGTTCCTCAGGGTAGTCTTCCAGCAATAAATGTTTAAAGACTCCATTTGTTAGGATTGCAATTCAGCAACATTATCTTCTCCAAGTCTCCAAATAATCAACATCCCATTGACCATGGGGATCACAATTAACCAGCCATATAAAGGGACTACAAGAGATGGTTAGAGGTTTCGTGCCCTAACATCCCAAGTTCTTTCCACATTCTACAAGGCACATAGGGCCACAATGCAATTTTCTCTATTCATAGCTCTAATAATACAGCAACTTGACAATGTCAAGGTCAAAACAGCTACATGACAAACACTGCATTTGCTTCTCTAGATGTTCATTTGCTCCATGTTGTAGCTGCTGTGTGTACATCACTCGCCTAAACTGACAGCACCTTCCAAACTTCTTCCATTAAAAAGGACAGCCAGTACATCGGAACACTAGCACTTGCAGGTTCATCTACATACAAAATGTCATCCTAACTTGCAAATATATTGCTGTTCTATTGTCAGTGCTGTGTCAAAATCCTTAAGTACCTATACAACAGCTTTGTTGAAGTATTATCACCAAATTATTAGTTCAAGTAGGTGTCATCATCTTGTCAAAGGCAGTGAGGGTGAACAATAACTGCTTCCTTACTAGTGATGGCCACATTGTTTATTTATCTGTTGGCAACTGTACTAATTCCATCAGCATTCCCAGTGCCAAGTGACACACCCATTAAATCACTTGATTGATAAGGGGGATTTACCCAATCATCCCTTCTCTAGCCAATAATTTTGTTACTAATATGCAGCATTATTAAAAAATGATTACACACAGCTCTGACAATGCAACCCCAAATTTTAACTACTCCTGTACCCAAAATCATGAGTCTGTAGGAAAGCAACTGTTCTACATCCAATTATGTGAAATTTATCATAGAGTTTAAGATATTTCAATAAATATGTTTAATAGCACAAGAACATTTGTTAATTTTCATTGAACCTATACAAGCTAACATAAAAATAATATAGGTCAGTGCATTTCAAACCGAGAATAAAATTTAATAGACTCAAATTAGATGGTTACAGTTTGAGAGCAGAAGATTGTTACTTTAAAGACATCCACAGAAAAGATGTAGATAGGACAAAGTAGCCAAATTGTAGGTCTACTGGTGAATCACTAAACAGAAAAATTCAGGGAGCTCTCACATGTAAACAAAGCAAAAATATGAAACTGTGCAACCATGATACAGTTATGGGGAGGAAGCTTGGCCTATCACAAAAATAACTTGTTCAATTCAAAAATCAGACAGATGCAATCTGGTAAAAGATGGTGGGGATTTTTTTTTGAAAAGACATCTCAATTATTTAGAAGCTTTCTAGAAAGGATTTCTTTCCTCAAATTTGGGAAAGGACACTGAAGGAAAATATTCACGATTAACATTAGACAATTAAATATGATCCTTTTTTAATTATAGAACTTATCTGGAATGCAACCAAAGGAAAGTGAAGCAATTTGCCAGTTTACATCTATTCCTGTTCCCAGACACAAAGTTTGAGGTTTTTAATTCACTAGTGGACAGTAAGATGCGTGGCCAGGTTACAGAGAAGCATTCTAGTCTTGAAACAGAACTTCCTCCAGCTACACAGGCATAGAACTACAAAATTAGATTTAGGCTATATGGAATAGAAACTTACTATGATCTACTTCTCACCTTACTGATCTGCTCTTCATATTCTTGCCTCAGCTCACCAGGTTTACATAGTTGAGGTGGTGGGCAGAATCTGTCAACTTAAAATAAAACAGGTAGGTCAATTGTCTACTTTGATGCAAACAATTTCACTTCAGCCTACAATTCTTATTCCTTACTACAGAGGTGAACAGGAATACTTTAAGAGCTATTGGGCATTTAAGTTTGAAAGATGAACAAGCAGCATCATCCAAGAACCTGTCTAAAAAAAAATCAGTAACTTACTTATCCAGTGTCCAAGCACCAGCTTAAGACCAGACCTGACTTAATATATTGTTCAGCTTTGGTGCAATATGCAATGAAGCCACATTATTTGATACATCAACAGCTTCGCAGTCACAGTTTGTAGTGTGCATATCTGTGCATACAATTTGCTCATTTCAACAATGTCCAGTATTATTTTGTCACTTTATAACAGATGAGTGCCACTGTTATTTTATCTAGAGAATATTTAAGACTGTTTTAAAAGGTATTATCCTTCATACACAAAGTCTGTTACCCTTTTAATGTTCTAAGTTACCCTTTTAGTATTCTAAATAACTTGGATCATTAGAAACCATTTTTCACTTTTTTTTTTACTTGGTTTATTTTGTTCTTATTAGGTCAGAGTGCAAAACATTTGGGGGGGGGGGTGGTAGGCAACCCCATATGTGCCTTTAAATTAATTCACTTACAAATACAGGTTGTCCTCACTGCATATCAGGACAACTAAAATAAGAAATAACTTATGCTTCATACAAAATTGTCAATATACTGCAAGACGAGAGACTGCAGATGCTGGAAATCTGGAACAAAAAATGCTGGAGGAACTCAGCAGGTCAGGCAGCATCAAGAACCATTGAAGGGTCTCTGCCTAAAATATCAACTGTTCATTTCCCTCCATAGATGCTGCCCAACCTGCTGACTTTCTCCAGCATTTTGTTTCCTGCAGCAGACACTGCAATGTGTTTTTTGGAAGAGGTGGATAGCCCTCAAAAGCTCTTCATTAAAAAAAGTACTGAAATGTTTTGTGCACAAGTTCTAGGTGTAATTGTTCACAAGACAAAGGTTCAATCCTAGTTGGGGAAACTAGGAGTATATTGGGCTGCATTTAAAACCATCCAATATTAAATTCAAAGAACACAAGAATTGGGAGACAGAGGCAGGAAAAAGGTAGATGGGGCCAGGGGAGGGCAAAGGTGGAGACAGCTGCTAGAAGGTGATAAGTGGGAACAGAGGCTACCAGAACTGTAATCTAACAAGATGATAATGGGAACCATTAGGGGAGAGGTAGGCAGATGGAACCAGGTGGAGGGGATCCAGAGAATATGTCATTGTCACAGGTACCAAAATACAGTGAAAAATTGCATTCCATGCCACGCACAGGTACACCGAGGTCGTAAAAAAATTGTTGCAGCTACAGAGAAACGACATTGCAGGTAAACAGGTGCAAGGGCCACAACGAGGTCCGACTGGGAGACGAGAGATGGATGCAACCAGGAAGGAGAAAGGAGACCAAAATGAGGACATAATTTGGCACACACTAACCCAAATATGGTACACCACGCCCAATTTTGTTTTCACCAAAACGGCAAGTGCTACAGTGATTTAGAAGCAGTCAAAAATAAAGAAATGAAACAGAATTCAGTAAATGTTGGAAACATTAAACAGGTCGGGCAGTGTACGTGGAAAGAGAAATAGCGTTTCAGGTCGAAGGCCTTTCATCAGAACTGGGAAAGCGAGAAAAAATGTTCTTATAGGCCTACAAAGGGTAAAGGACCGTAGATAAAGGAAACTATTTAAGGATTTCAGCTCACTTACTTCACTAGAAGTCTAAAATAATTGTTAACCCCAACAACCATTGTACTCTTAGCAGATGCACAGGGCTAGAATTATTATTAGGAGCGCAGACGGCATCATTAGCAATGAAGTGGCGGGAAGGAAGGAGGGGGAGGGGAGCGTGTTTATGCCGCCCACATCCCCGTTGTTTTAGCTTTTCGACAGCGGCTCACCTTCTGCCGGCTCCAGGACGCCGTCCCGCGGGAACTGCTGGCGGATACGCTGCTCCAGCTCGGTGTTGACCAGGCCGCCGCACCGGGCCTGGGCCCGCACCCAGTTGGAGAGGCGGCGGCGGCACAGCGGGCAGTTGAGGTTGCTGATTTCTACCGTCTGCTGAAAGCAGCCCCGGCACAAGGAGTGCCCGCACGGCGGCGTGACCGGCTCCGCCAGCAGCTCCTGACAGATCGGGCAGATGCACTCGGCCAGGCTGAGCGCCGGTGGCGGGCCCCGGGACCCAGCTTTCGCAAGGCCGCCCTGCTTATTGTGCCTCATTGCGTCCGGTCGGGCTTCGGCTTAGTCCGGTGTGAGATTCACGCCGCGACTGTTACGCCAGAGTCTATTGGAGGCCGTGAGGCGATTCTTTTCCCCGGACGGCGACGGTGGACGGCGGGCAGTGGCCGCCCACATCCCTTTGAAATACCCCGCTTGCGAGCGCCACTTGGCACTGCGACTGCGCAGGACTCCCGGCCCCCCCCCCCCCGCGCTCTGCGCACGCGCGCAACTTTTTTTAAAAAACCGTCCGCCCGCAGCCCGCTTCTACTGTGCGCAACGACGGCTGCGCAGCACTGCCGATACCCGCGCCCCGACTCGGCGGCACTGCGGCTGCGCACTCGGTCCGCCCTCTCTCCCCCCCCTCCCCCTCCGACAGCCCCTCGCAGTGCGGCTGCGCACTGGAAGTCCACGCCCCACCTTAGCTATTCCCATTGAGGCTGCGCGCTATCAAGTTTCGCCAAAATATATTTCTACATTTAAAAGTTTCCAAACAAAGTTTTCCAAAGTGCACGGGTTCAGATCCCAGCCCAGGGATTCGAGCTTACACTCCAATACTGCACCGATGAATTGCAGCACCATTAGAAGTGTGGACTGTTGGGTCTGACGTTAACTGAAAGACCATCAGCCCTCCCAGTGGATGTAAAAAGTCTCTTGGCACTGTTTTAAAGAAAAACAAGGGGTTTATCCAATGGTCTCACCTAACATCCAAAAACAGATACTATAATCATTAATTTCATGGCTGTATGAGCTTCCTTGGACAAAGTGGCACCTGTATTATACAGTATTACCTATCTGAGAGGAGAAGATAGTTCGTTTTCTGTGATGTGCTTTTGGGGATTCTGAATTCATGAAAGGCACTACATAATTACGAGTTATCTGCGGAGAGTTGTGGACACAGCTCAGCACTTCACGAAAACCAGCCTCCCCTCTGCCTGCATGTCTCGCTCCCTCCG
Source organism: Pristis pectinata (assembly GCF_009764475.1). Taxonomy (NCBI): domain Eukaryota; kingdom Metazoa; phylum Chordata; class Chondrichthyes; order Rhinopristiformes; family Pristidae; genus Pristis; species Pristis pectinata. The sequence continues at coordinate 59,119,652 of NC_067410.1, read as the reverse complement.
TAAAGCAGCCGACATAATCAAGGACCCCACCCATGCTGGACATTCTCTCTTCTCCCCCCCTCCCAGTGGAAGATACAAAAGCCTGAAAGCACGTACCACCAGGTTCAAGGACAGCTTCTATCCGGCTGTTATAAGACTACTGAACGGTCCCCTTGTACAATAAGATGGACTCTTGACCTCACAATCTACTTCATCATGGCCTTGCATCTTATTGTCTACCTGAACTGCACTTTCTCTGGAACTATATTCTGAATTCTGTTATTGCTTTTCCCTTGTACTACCTCAATGTACTGATGTGATGAAATGATCTGTATGGATGGCATGCAAAACAAAGTTTTCACTGTACCAACAATCGGTTTATTATTGTCACATGTGACAATAGTAAACCAATTTACCAATTTAAGAGAAACTAACAGGATCTTCCATGGTTCAGTGTCACTACAGTGTGAGAGATTTTGAATGCTGCATTTGCCTGGGATAACCACACTTATAGGAAGTCACTTTGATACTTTGGTCGGGCTTGCTTATTTCTGAACTTTAATTCAACATAATACCTTCCATCACATTTGGGAGGCAGGAAAGCTTTGTGACTGATTTCCACAGAGCCACAGGAAGAGCAAGTATGCAAGGAAGGATTCTGTTTCAAAGAGAAGAGACATGAGCAGTCCAAAAATGGTCTAAACTGTTCACATAATGAATGCATGTACAATACACAATATATTAAACATGATAATAATTTGGAGGGAGGAAACTTGCATAAAATCAAAGCATCATGGAATAAGGTGTTGTCAAAAGGGGACGTATGGCATGGAACCAGTGGAATACCCAATACCTTCTAACTCAAGAATGCTACCAAATGAGTCACAGTGGACGACTATGGTTAGGAAAAAAGGAGAGAAACGTGCAGAGACCTCAATGGAGAGGGATGAACTTCCAGAGGTTTACTGCTTCATAAACTTGATTCATTAAACTAAAAGAATCCTTCAGCTGATCTACAGTACAAATCAAACAAAATAACTTATTTAGCTTCCCAATCCTCATTATGAGCTTCCAGCAGCAGTTTCACTACTCCTTATTTTATACTCTCCTAGCTTGTCAGTTTTGCAAAGGATCGATGAATTGACTTTATTAATGTAAAGTGTAGACATTACACTGTGAACAATGAACCCATTCCCGTGACAGGTAGTTTCGAGTTGTACATGTACCCTGCTCCTCACTTTGATGCATATGCCTTAGTGGCTTGATGATTCTCAGTTACCACCATATCGTTTCCCTTTTCTGCCAACTGCACGAGATGGAGGAGACAGTGGTGTAGAATATGGCTTGACACAGCTTTCTTTAGCACCCCTTGGATGTTTTGATTGTACTTCTTTCTTGCAGGAGGTGGGTAATACTCAGCCTCATTGTAGTAAGTCACAAAGAAAGTGCACAGAGCCTTTTCATCAGAGTCATTGAGACCAAGTTCTGAAAGCACACTTGTCCAGGTGGCCTCGAGTTCCCTATCCCAAACCTTCCTCTTCAAGACAGAAGACAAAGTGGGCAGAATGCTGGCAGACCCTGGCAGTTTCTCCAACACACGAGAATGCAAAGACTGAAGCATGTCAACAACATAACTGAAGAACAGGTTGACTTCCACACGTGTGAACCTATTAAGTATAAAACAAAGAACAGGTTGAGTTCTCTATTGGTGCATATCAGGAATGAGCACTGTTGAATCAGCCGTAAAAACTAGTTTGAAAGTATCAGTCCACATCTTCAGCCATCCAGGTTCAAACTTAGCTCATGAGTTAAGAATTTTAATTACATGATATTTGTTTTTTTGGGGGCTAAACTGGTATCACAGATGGATGCTCAACAGCTGTGGCAGGGCTTGCACAATGTTACTTCCTACTAGGCAAGATCGGTTAGCATAAGTGGCAATGACCCATCACTTCCAGATGAGCTCAATGCCTTTTATGCATGCTTTGATAGAGAGAACTATGACACACCCACATGAGCCCCCACATAGTCATAGAGTCACAGAGCAATACAGCATGGATACGGGCCCTTTGGCCCAACGAGTCCATGCTGACCATGGTGCCCACCCATCTAGTCCCAATTTCCTGCATTCGGCCCATATCCCTCCAAGGCCCACCCCTGCATGTACCTATCCATGTGCTTCTTAAATGATACTATTGTACCTGCCTCTACCACTTCCTCTGGCACCTCCAAATGACCCTGTAATCTCAGTCTCTGAGGCTGACATCCAGACATCCTTCAAGAGGGTGAACCCACGAAAGGCCTCTAGTCCAGATGGTGTACCTGGCTGAGTACCAAACATCTGTGCGGAACAACTGGCTGGAATATTTACTGACATGTACAACCTCTCGCTTCTGCGGTCTGAGGTTCCCACCTGCTTCAAAAAGGCATCCATTGTACCGGTGGTCAAGAAGAGCATGGTGACCTGCCTCAATGATGACCATCAGGTGACGCTTACATCAACCGTAATGAAGTGTTTTGAGAGGTTGGTTTTGGCGCAAATCAACTCCTGCCTTAGAGATGAACTGGATCCACTCCAATTTGCCTACAGCCACAACAGGTCAACAGCAGATGCGATTCCTCTGGCTCTTCACTCTGCTATGGACCATCTGGACGACAAGAACTCATACGTCAGACTGCTGTTCATTGACTACGGCTCAGCATTCAACACAATCATCCCATCCAATCGGTGAGGATTGGTAACCACATCTCCTCCTCGCTGACCATCAACACAGGTGCACCTCAAGGCTGCCTGCTTAGTCCCCTGCTCTACTCTCTATACACACATGACTGTGTGGTTAAGCACAGCTCCAATGCCATATACAAATTCGCTGACAACACTACTGTTGTTGGACAAATCACAGGTGGTGATGAGTCAGTGTACAGGAGCAAGATTGGACACCTGGTTGAATAGTGCCTCAACAACGACATCTCGCTCAACATCAGTAAAACAAAAGAGCTGATTGTTGACTTCAGGAAGGGGAAGGAAGGTAAACATATGCCAGTCATCATTGGGGGATCGATGGTGGTGAGGGTCAGCAACTTTAAATTCCTGGGTATTAACATATTGGATGACCTGTCCTGGGCCCAGCACCTAGATGCAATCACAAGGAAGGTACGCCAATGTCTTTACTTTCTTAGAAGGTTAAGGAGGTTTGGCATGTCATGGAACAGTCTAACAAACTTCTACAGATGTACTGTTGAAAGTATCCTGACTGGTTGCGTCATAGTCTGGTAGGGCAATTCCAATGTGCAGGAACATAAGATGCTGCAGAGAGTAATGGAGTCTGCCAATGCATCACTGACACATCCCTCCCCACCATCGGTAGTATCTACAGGGCCATGCCATCTTTTCACAGCTACCATCGGGCAGGAGGTACAGAAGCCTGAGGTCCCACACCATCAGGTTCAAGAACAGCTACTTCTCTTACCATTTGCTTCTTGAACCAACCTGCACAATCCTAATCACTACCCCAGAAGAGTAACACTATGACCACTTTGATCACTTTGCACTGCAATGGACTTTGTCTTTTTTTGTTCTAATTGTGTTCTTTCTTGTAAAAATTCTATAAAATTTATTTTTATGTTTTTCTATGAATGCTGCTTATCAGGTGCTACGTGCCTGTGATGGCTCTGCAAGTAAGTTTTTCATTGCACCTGTGCGTACTTGTACAGCTGACAATAAACTCGATTTTGACTTTTGAGGTTTGGTGTTTGCTGATTTCTTTATTCTGATTTTATCCCAATCCTAAATGTTAACTAGGGTTGCCATCTTAGGCTGGGCATATTCCTGGATGTGTCATCAAATAACCTCCACTTCCAACATGCCCATCTCACACTCCTGCCACAATGTGCCCAACATACTCATCTTCGGGTGCACCTAGTCATTGGAAAATTAGTTAATTCCTCATTACTTGATTGGCTGGTAGTAAAACAGCTTTTTTGCTCCAAAATGTTTATAATTATGAAGAGAATATTTTTGAATTTTCAATTAAGTACAATCTTTTATTTCTCATGAATGTTCCAAGGTCTCTAGGGAAGCCTGGTAACTCTAATCCTAATGGACTTTAACTTAATCCTTACTCCTTATTTTCAGTCCAATCCAAATATTCCAATTCTGACATTAAATGCAATTTGAACCCTAATCCCAAATTTAACCCCAATCTAGGAATACTTCATTCTGCCGTAAATCTTTTTACTGGCTCAGGTAGCATCAACATGGTAGGGTTCAGCAGCAGGTCAACTGGAGAGATAGCCCAGAATAGGTCATCACATGTAGTAGAGCTGGGGCCTTTTGCTCCTGTAAATTGCCCCTGCTGGTGTAGGTGAGTGGTAGAAACTAGAGGGGTTAATGGGAATATGGAGAGAATAAAATGGGAATAGTGTAAATGGGTGCCCGATGGTCGGTGCGGACTCAATGAGTCGAAGGGCCTGTTTCGGTGCTGTACCTCTCTATGACTTTGATAAAGATTAAGAGAGTAAGTTAAATTGCACCTATTGCAAGAAATCACTGGACTAGCATCCAGCAATTGCTGGATGGTGTGTGATGTAATAAATAAAAATTTAGCACAGGTGAGCTACCTAGTATAATAAGTTACAAAGGATAGGGGGGAGAGAGAGAGAGAGAAAGAGAGAAAGAGATAGAGAGAATTACCTGCTAAAGGCAAGGAAAGAGATTAATATAATTGCTAACAGTTTCATACCAAAGATCAGACATCTAATGTACTGTATGTCAAGGCAGGATGGGTTTAGACTAATCCAGATGAAAGGTCTTGACCCAAAACGTTGACTGTCCATTTCCCTCCATAGATGCTGCCTTACCTGTTGAGCTCCTCCAGTGTTTTGTGAGTTGCTCTGGGCTTAAACTAGATACAAGCAAAGGGATAACATGTGGTGGGTTAGTTAAAGTCCTAATGTCACACCCCATGACAAAATTAAATGTATTAAAGCTAAAGTATAAATATAGAATACAATGTGTCTGAGGAGAACACTTCCTATCAAAAATTGATCCCAGATTGGCAAAGCTCTTGATTTTTGATGGGTATTCTTCCTGAGAATATAACAGATGCTGTGTCTTATTTGGAAGTATGCATGAGTTCAATAATCTTGAAATTTAATGTCTCTAGAGGCTAGAATGAAACTCTCATGTGGCATCAGTTGAACCAAGCCAACAAGTTGAAGAACTAGTAATAAAATAATTTTTTTCCCTAATGTTCTGACATCCATTGGCCAATTTTTAAAAATAATCTTTCTTCACAATCACTCAAAATCCAAAGCTCCTTCTTAAATCTTCCGATCTCCAAGATCACATAGTTCTTATGAGTTTTGACTATTCTCGCATCACCTGTCTTCCAGGAGCAATGACCACATCTCATCCTGTCCTGCTTGTTCTGCAATGTTTGCACAGTGGGGGTCAAAGGACTGCATGAGATTCTTTGCATTCTGGTCCAGTTCCTGGTACCGAGCTGTCAGTTCCTCTATTTTCTTCTCTAGCCTAGAAATTGAAACAAAAGAAATGTGATTTTAAAAGTGCACAATTTTTGGGTCGCATATTCACCATTAAACTAGTGAAAACCCCTAATTATGAACTACTGCCGGTCCATGCTGGCTGTCATTATTCAATCCATCTGCATAATTTTTGTGGATTTGGATGATTGTTGAAATCACACTAATCATTGTGAAAAATCTAAATTAAAAGCCTTCAGAGAAGAACAAGTCATTTCAACATATTGGCAGCTTTTGCCAAGGACTAGAATATTTAAGATATGGCAAACAAAATTGGAAAGAAACCCAAAAGGGTAGGCATATATGTGCAAGGCAAGCTATGGAAAACCAGTGTTGACTCTTATTTGACCCCTGCTTAAGCAACAGTGGGTCCTTAAAAGGTTATTGCAAGGAAGGTCATCATCTGTGACACTCCAGGATATCACCTCAGTTAATATAGCAGCATCTTTGAAAGAAGTTGGAAGTGAAGATTGAGGCTATAACTGCTCAGTTCTGATAGAGGAGACAGCAGCTCTCCAATGCACGTAAACAGAAGTTGCTTTACAGCAGCTGTAACAGGTTTACATCCTCATCCTCTGCAAAACCATTGAAGATAGTTCCTACAGAATTGCTAAGTAAACAAGATCGGTGATCTCTTTCCATATTTTGTTGGTTTGGCTTTTCAGGATGGTAATAATCGTATTGCACCTTCTTTCATACAAAGATTGACATGATGTGCTTGGGATGCATCCAAGATCTACCCAGCAGAATAACAGCACAATGCCTCACACATGCCTTTCCCGTTACACATACTGTCATCTTCCTTGAAAGCTGAACCCTTCTCAACTCAGGTATCTATCAAAGGGAGACATGTCCACCTCTGTCTGCAAATTTTATGGTGCAGGTACATCAAGGGTGGGAGCAGAACAATTACTGCACACACACCTGACTGCTATTGATCCCCAACAATTTCACTGAGACAAAAAAGAAATACAGGAATTGCCACATAGATATGAGAATCTAAGGGGCAGCAGTTAAATAAAATGAATTGAAGAAAGGATAAAACTCATCGAACGAGTCCTCTCACTGAGACCTTAAGTGCCTGACAATAGGGGATGCATTTTGGATAAGAGTTAAATTGCTGTAACCAATCATCAAGGCTAAGAAAAAAGAATGTCAATAGGCCAGTACTGTATGACTAAGATATTATATTGAAGACACATCTTTTCCTTCCAGCTGCTCTGGCTCCATCAGAAACAAGTGAAGGTAGAAAATGGGCAAAGGTCCTGCTGACTCAGCTTCTTCCAAGTTCCCCAGTTCATAATTTGCCCAGTTAACATCTGCCGTTTACAAGGTGACAGGGAGTGAAAATTCCTCCCATAAAATCTGTCAGGGTCCACAATGGGCAAATTGATCGTGGGGTCTAAGTCCATAGCTCCCTGAAAGTGGCAACACAAATGGATAGGGTGGTAAAGAAGGCTTATGGCGTGCTTGCCTTAATCAGTTGGGGCATTGAGTATAAGAATCAAGAAGTCATGTTGCAGCTGTAGAAAACTTTGATTAGTTCACATTTGGAGTATTGTGTGCAGGTCTGGTCTCCCCATTACAGGAAGGTTGTAGAGGCTTTGGAGAGGATAAGACAAGATCTTTATTAGTCACATGTACATCGAAACACACAGTGAAATACATCTTTTGCATAGTGATTTTTGGGGGGCAGCCCGCAAGTGTTGCCACGCTTCCGGCGCCAACATAGCATGCCCACAACTTCCTAACCTGTACATCTTTGGAATGTGGGAGGAAACTGGAGCACCCGGAGGAAACCCGCACGGACACGGGGAGAACGTACAAACTCCTTACAGATAGTGGCCGGATTTGAACCCGGGTCGCTGGCGCTGTAAAGCATTATGCTAACCACTATGCTACCGTGCCTATTCGGGAGACCAAATAGAAGTTTATAAAATCATGAGAGGCATAGATAGGGTGGATAGTCAGAGTCTGTTTCCCAGGGTAGAAATGTCAAATACTAGAGGCTCTCGCTTTAAGGTTAGAGGGAGAAAGTTTAAGTGAGATGTGCGGGGCAAGCTCTCTTTTTATACAGAAAGTGGTAGGTGCATGGAAAGCACCGCCAGGCATGGTGGTGGAAGCAGACACGATAGTGGCTTTTAAGAGGCATTTAGACAGACACATGAATAGGAAGGGAATGGAGGGAAAGATATCATGTGCAGGCAGATCAGATTAGTTTAATTTGGCATCATGGTCGGCACAGACAAAGTGGGTTGAAAGGCCTGTTCCCCTGCTGTACTGTTCTATATTCTATGATCAAGGAGACCCAGTAATCACAGTCCATGAGAATAAGTTGCTTATAATCCCAAGGATTCTACTGTCTAGCCCATTACTGCCTTGATATCCCAGCTGATTGTGAAAATTGCGTAATTTACCTTCTGCAAAATTTCAGTGACACATTCTCAGTGGTACGTTCCCAGGCATTCACCTTCAGTGATCTCACTCAATAACTCAACTGATTCCCAGCGGTGAGACAATATCTTCATAACATGTTTTGAAAAAGCCCTCTATCTATTTCATTCTCTTGGATGAGAACGTGTTGCTTTTATTTCCTGTGCTATGAGGAGTGGTTTGGTAGAAATATATAACTTACTTAAGAGAGCAATACCTGTCTATCTAAGTGGATGGGAACAAGAGTCATATATCAGCCAGAGCAAATGAGGGCAGGAGGTTTTCCTTCCCCAAGGGCATTAGTGAATCATATGGGTTTTTAAAACAATCTTACAGACTTACATTTACTGAGCAATAGATATCTCTTTCTCCTACTGCCATGGAAGGATTATTACCTCACAGCTAGAGGTACATCCCTGGTGGCTTGTGCTAAGCAGGGAATACACTGCTGGCTGCACGTTGCACTCTATTCCACTCCTGCTTCCAAAAGCTCAATGAAACTGAACTTCAGCAACAGAGAACAATGCAGAGTGCCGTAAACCCAAAGGATTGAGGGAGAATTTGTGCACCATATTCTCTGTAGCACCATAACCACCGCACTGATGCACCCCAGTTATTGTAAAACAACTCTGTAGATCTAGCCGATTCAGCCAACTAATCCAAAAGTATCTCAATAGATCTAGCCCATTACTATGTTGATCTAACCAATCGTATACCATTTGCTCTAGCTGGTTACTGCAATAATACATCTACTACAGTTGTTATCCTGGTTTACCTATTGTTTGCCACCTCTCTGTCCTAATGCCGAAATGAAGCTAACAGCTTTATGGTTTATGTAATTTTCATCCACCTGTGCTGAGTTCTGAATCTTATCTGTGTGTGACTTGATGGGAATAAACAGTCTCATAACAGTGGTTGGAGCTTTCAAACAATCCCGCATGCTCTGTTTGGCCACAACAAAGTAGCCTTTAGCTAGAAATGTATACATTTCACTTAGCTATTACATCACTCAATGATTGTGACATCTCCTCAGCAACCTGACATTATTTACCACACAGACCTTGGGTATGACACTCAATAGATGCAATCCCATCAGGTGGGGAATAACTAGATCTACCTTTTCAGGAAGCTGGGGTAGTAACTGGCTGTAACTTCATTTATTAAATAAGTATACGTAGCATTGAAATGTGGGACGAACCAGGTCTAAGTTCAATCACTGAATGAATTTCAGTGCCATTGGTAATGGAAGAAGTGCTGAGTGAATTCTGAGTGGCTGAACCACCACAGTGAGTGGCTCTGCAATACTGCCACTGACTGATTTGTGTGGTTTTTGATGTCAGCAGTTGCCAGACTGAACTGGTGACGTAAGGACCAACATATAGGTAAAATCTTCTTGATCTTATCCATGCAAATATGCCTGTTATAGATGTAACTATTCATAACAGCTTTGGTAAGAGCTAGGGTGGCACAGTGGCGCAGCTAGTAGAGCCACTGTCTCTCAGCCTCAGAGACCCGGGTTCGATCCTGATTTTGGGCCCTGTCCATATGGAGTTTGCACACTTTTTCTGTAACCACATGGGCTTCCCCCGGATGCTCTGGTTTCCACCCACATCCCAAAGACATGATGGTTGGTACGTTAATTGGCCGCTGTAAATTGCTCCTGATGTGTAGGTGAGTGGTAGAATTCTGGGGAGTTCATGGGAATGTGGAGGGAATAAAAAATGGGATCAGTGTAGGATTAGTGTAAATGGGTTAGGGATAGGGTTCATGATTAGCACATTCAGTGGGCCAAAGGGTCCGTTCCTGTGCTGTACCTCTCTATCAGTGGTGACACAGTTTTTGCGGGGACTGAGTTCTACATTCACACAAGGGATGTTCCCGTCATGCTGTGAAGCACTCCCATCACATTGATAAAATAGATTAAGAAAATATATAGAAACACAAAACTGAAGGCACTATGGACCTTCAGCCACATCTGTATTCCACCACAATCTTTAACCTTAGCGTCCAGCGTCCCAATACTCCTCCTCATATGATTAGCCTGATGAGGGGTGTAGAGGCAGCACGAGTGACGGGCAATGAATTGTTGTTGGAACGTGAGCAGTGAGTGTGCTGGGCTGCTTTAGGTGAAGTCTTTAGTAGTCGATAGTTGTCCATGTGAAGAATTAGCTGAGCTGTGGAAAGTCAACTTGTGGAAATTAGCAGACGAGATCCACACATCCACAAACAGACAAAGATTGTGAAAAGTGCTGGTTATATTTAAAGTTTAGCTTAATCTGATCAGAATGTCATAAACAGAAAATGTGGCTATCTCTCCTCAGAGTAGATAATGGGTCCCTGCTAAGAATTGTTGATCGAGAGGAATACATCACTTACTTGGCTTAACAACACACTCCCAGATTTGTGTACAATTGCCCTGATAAATAGTTTGAGCAGTCAAAATAACTTGTAAAGGAAGCCATGGTTTCAGAACTAGAGCTGGCAAAGACACTGGCATGTGCTGTCCTTCCTAACAGATAATTGCCCACCTTTAATTGCTAGTGATAGGCATAGTAAGATTGGTGGGTTTTCATCTGGAATAAAGATATAAAGAGGGTTGATCTCTTGTATAAGTTTTTTTGTGTGATATCAACCACCCTGCAGTTTGTGTTTACACAGACATTTTATGTTTAATCTAGATCTGTATTTGAAAGTACTTTGACTTATTTCACACATGAAGAACATTAAAGATGTGACAATTTATTGAGGTTAATTTAAAATGTTACAATTTGTAAGCCCTGCCACACAGATTCTCTAATTTACTGAAAAGCTAGGAGTGGTCGATACTACACTGAACTGAAACCTCAGCAACTAAAGGTTAATATGGCCAAGATCTTGGATAGGAAGATTATTTTCACCATTGACAATCATGGTGACAGTGTCACTACAGAAATCAAGAAACTGAGAAGGTGTGTTCATTTTTAGTTAGTGATTCAGACACAGAAATTGCATGGTCTTGTACGGTGGAAGCAATCCAGTGATCTAATGCACACTAGTTGTTCATTTCTTGATCTTTCCAATGTCCTTTGGGGAAGATGATGGAGTTCAATGCACTAAACAGATATTAGGAGTTCATTGTTGGTTACATTTGTGGAACAAATGATAGGGATTAATGCGGTAATTATTAACACCTTGGTGTAATTATTATGTACAACAAGCCAATCACTATTAAAAGGACTACTTAAGGGAGAGACCCTCATACTGTATTTTATGGAACTGGAGGGCCTTGCTATTTTGTCAGCCCACGAGGTGCCAATTATATTGTAGCATGAGGGAGACCTGTATACAGAGAGGAGGTAGAATTGGACAAGCTTATTAAAACCATGCACTTCAGACTCTGGGGCATAAGTGGGACCACAGCAAGTGAAGGACTCAGCCGAATACCAGTTTATCGGCCTATTCTCAATCAACAGTAAAAGTGATGGGAGAGGTTATTTGTAGAGTGTTTAGTTATTATTATCTCATTAACAACCTGACCATACTCAGTTTTTGGGTCTCAGAGGACAGTTTGCAAACCTAATTACAGCTTTGGTTCAAGTGTGAACAAAAGAGGTGAATACTAGAAATGAGATGAAAGTGACAATAAGGGAGCATTCAATAATGCGGCACCATGCAGCCTAGTAAGTCTCTGCAGTGCTGAAGTCATACCAGGTACAAAGGAAGATGGTTATGGCTGTTGAAGACCAATCACCTCAGCCAGAACAATGAATAATACAGAAGGTTCTCGGGGCAATGTCCTAGGGCCAATCATCTTCGACTGTTTTGTCAGTAGCTTCTTTTTCATAAAGTCTGAAGTAGGGACATTTTCTGATGAATGCAGAGTGTTACATCAGGATGCAGCATCTGTTGCTTCAGATTCCAGCATCTGCACCCTCTTGTGTCTACATATTGCTCAATAAAGTCAAATCTATTTTGATTAGATCTTATGTAAGGGACTATGGTCAAGTAGCAGTCAAAGTCTGGACCAATGAACCAAAAACATGAGTTTGATTCCCCCACATGGGCAGCTGGTGAGTTTAAATTCAAATAAGTAAGAGCTTGGAATTAAAATAAAAATGCAGGTCTCAATAATGGTCACCATGAAACTACTGGATTGTCATAAATCCCACCTGGTTTACAATGCCCTTCAGGGAAGATAATCTGTCTTCCTTATCCCGTCTGGCCTATATGTGACTCCAGACCCACCAATGTAGTTGGCTCATAACTTCTTCTTCTGTTCAGGGGCAGATGGGGATAGACAAATAAATGCCAGTAATGTTCACAACCTGTGAATAAATAAGTAATAAGGAATACATACATGCAGAAGATTCATACATTTGCCTTCTCATTAAACACCTTATAAGCTTCTGCAGCAGTGCACAACCTGAAGAATAGCAGTAAGTAGGGGGAGAATAGTTCACATCATGCTCCTCAAGTAGGAGATGGAACAACTGACAGAGACATCCACAGGGTGAATGTTCTTTAATCACTTCCCTTCTTACACCACAAACAATTTACAACTTAAAGTAACCTGATTTCTCAGTTTGTAATATTAGCTCAGCTTGTTTTTGATTTCCTTCTGGGAGTGGAGGACACGCCCAGACCGACCTGCCGGGCACATCCTCCTGCTCTGTCTTTCACGACTCCTACACGCTTTTGTCTCTGTTCTTTTGTCTACGTTCTCACTCTCTAACTGCTCCCATTCACTCATTGACCAGATAACCTTGCTTGCAGCTTATCCTCATGGCTAACCCCAGTTTTACCCTATCAGGGACATCCCCCCCTCTCCCACTCTCCCTGCAGTTTAACAAGCTTCTTTGGTCTCCTTCCCAATTCTGACGAAGGGTCAGAATTGGGAAATGTTAACTCTGTTCCTTTTCCCACAGATGTGGCCTGATTTGCTGAGTATTTTGTCTGTTGTTTGCATTGTCTGTTTTGTTTTAGATCTTCAAATCCTCAGTCAGCGTGGTGAAGCTTTTCATGTACAAACATTTAACCACCCCAATACTTCTTCCTTTTCTCCAGGCCATTCTCAGTAGCAACAAACTCCTACAAAAGCTCCTGAAGAATTTGGAGGAGGATATCCCTCCAAAGGGAACACCATCACATGTTATTATTCCTCCCATCACCAACACCGACAGTCCAATTTGGGTGGGAATAATGGTAATTTGGAAGTGTCTGTGCCTGGTACTGGAGGCAGGACAGCACAGAGCACAAATCATCAGAGCTGCAACAAGCTCGTAAGAAGGAAAATGGATATTGCCCTTGAAGTGCAGGAGGATTTGAGAGCAGAGATGTTTTAATGCAATTATAAATAGCCCTAATGTGACTGCATCTGGGACATTGTGTACTCATCTCCCTACCCAAAAAAGGACATACTTACCATCCTGTTAAGGTCAGCCAGATTGATTCCTGGCCTGGTGGCTCTGTAGTGTGAGAGGTGAAGCATTCTGGGCTAGAAACCCAGAGACTGCAGATGCTGGAATCTGGACCAACAAACAAACTGCTAGAGGAACTCAGCAGCTCAACCTACTGAGTTCCTCCAGCAGTTTTTTTTTGCAGCAGTTTGGGCTGAATGGTTTACTCCTCCTTCTATTTCTTATGTCAGAATTCATTCCTCTCCTAATTCTGGGGAGTAAGTACTACAAGTAAACAATTTCTAAAGTTACTTGTCAATCAACTCCCCCAGGTGTATGTCATACAGGTACCCCTGATTTAAGTGTTCAAGAGTCCTGATTTCTTAAAAATCTTGCAGATTGCTGACTCTGACCTTCTGCTTCTTTTAATTTGGTGCAATTTTCACCTCCCCCCCTCCCCATCCCCTAGTTAAGACAGCATTGACTTCTGGCTAAATCACAGGGCTTTGACTCACAAGGCTCTTCATTGCCTAGAAGGTCTGTAGGTTCAGAAGAAATGAACCATAACCATGAGCTACTCATCGCATCTACCTCACAAAGCTTTTACAACTTGTACCTTACCTGCCAATCCTGTGGCGGAGAAGGTCCATGGACACCCTCTCGGAGGAAGCCTTTGGCTCTTGGCTCTTGGTTGCACCCTCCTGCTTCTGCATCTTCAATCCCCTCATCTCTGTCTTCATGGCCCATCTCCTCATCCTCAAGCAGGTCTGCTAGCGAACTGCGGCCATGCAATGCACGGGCAGTTGAGTGAGCAGACTAGGTGAAACAGCTGTGCAGGGAACAAGCTGGCCATGTCCCAAGACAGCCTCTCAGTGGCACCTATTTTAAACCACGGCAAAAAATAGAAAGTTTAGATTGGGCATAATGATCAGTGACTTGCGATGTACCATCTTCCGTATTAAAGCCTTGAGCTGGAGGTGGTTTATTTAGAGAGCATAATTTCATGAATTGCCAATAAGTAATTAATGAAGGCAATTTTAAAGTTGGCTTGTTAAGTAAGATGGCCACCTTTGAAATCTGAGCCTGTTGTTTATCAAGTTTAAATGATTCTAAAAATAAAAGTGATTACATCTGATTTTGAGCTGCTGCGTGTGTCACACAGTCACTGGAAGCAGTGTTAGCTTTTCTATATCAACTTATAGCCTGGTTATAACATCTTGCGGTCATAAGGACAAGTGTGATCAACTATGCACCATCGTACTGTCTGTTTATTACAATGACCGGGAGCAGGAAGATTGATTCCACACTGTCCTAGAATCTATTTATCAACTCGCACAGTGACAGGAGGCAGTGTGATCAACTATATATCAACGCACCGTCTGTGATTACAGTGACAGGAGGCAGTGTGGTCAACTATACGCCAACGTACCGTCTGTGAATACAGTGACAGGAGGCAGTGTGGTCAACTATACGCCAACGTACCATCTGTGAATACAGTGACAGGAGGCAGTGTGATCAACTATACGCCAACGCACCGTCTGTGAATACAGTGACAGGAGGCAGTGTGATCAACTATACGCCAACGCACCGTCTGTGAATACAGTGACAGGAGGCAGTGTGATCAACTATACGCCAACGCACCGTCTGTGAATACAGTGACAGGAGGCAGTGTGATCAACTATACGCCAACGCACCGTCTGTGAATACAGTGACGGGAGGCAGTGTGATCAACTATATACCAACATACAGTCTGTGAATACAGTGACGGGAGGCAGTGTGATCAACTATACGCCAACGTACCATCTGTGAATACAGTGACAGGAGGCAGTGTGATCAACTATATACCAACGCACCGTCTGTGAATAGAGTGACTAGGAGACTGTGTGATCAACTATATGCCACACAACTGTTTGGAATATCAAGCAGTGACTGGGACTAGTGCTGATCCTCATTCTGTGTATAACATTACTGTGATAGTTGAAGCTTGTGTTATATTACAAAACTAGAATTGGAATGATTTTCAAGAACATATTCTGTGTTTATAATGGTTCTGAGATACCAGGCTGTCGGGCGATCCTGAGTAACACGAGGGCAGCTGATAGTGTTATTCCAACAACTCGGGGCAGTATTTTTATCAGCAATGTACGATTTGTTCAGAATGCTGTTCCAACTGAAGGGAATAGTGAGCTTAGCAGGAACAGGAAGACAGTCTGCAACGCTATTCAAGTGACTGGCAACAGCGTGATCGATTATAGAATGTGTCCTGTTTATAAATTGGTTAAGGATACTTGCAAGATTATTTGTAGCAATGTATGGCCCGCTTATAACACTGGGAACAGTGTGATTGTGAAATAAAACTAGAAAATCAGATTTCAGATTTCCAGCATCTGTAATATCTTGCTTTTGACAGTGTGATCATAAGTTCAAAGTAGAGTATGCATACTGAAACTGCAGGAAATGTGATAAATATTTGTAGATTTATGATTCTGAATGGACAGCTAGGACACAATTTCCAAAACACAATATTTTCTTTACAAAATGAAGTGATTAAAAGCTCAGTCCGGTTCGCACTGGAGAGAATTGAGACCTGGTCCCTCTTTAGTTCATGCAGACTTCAGACCTGGTCCCTCTTTAGTTGTTAAATGGCCTACCTTAGAGTCAGCTTATTAAGTGTAACATGTAGGCGGTCTGTAGGCAACTCCTTCCATCTCCAGATAAGTTCAAATGAAATTGCCATGATACAGACATAGTGTAATGAATGGCCTACCTCTGCACTCTAATTCAATCATTGCTAGCAGCAATTCTGATAGAGAGCTGCCAGGGGAGTAACGGTTGGCAAGGGCTTCATTGGAAATGTTTGTCTGGGGGAGGAAAGAGGGAGGCATTTGTCTCCGACCTGAGAAACAGAGGGGCACAAATGCAGACTAGTACCTTGGTCTTGTAATTTGTTCAGGGGAGATCTTGCATTGCTATTTATAGAGTCACGGAAAAAGGCCCTTCAGCCCAATTAACCCATGCCGACCACAGTGCCTTCCCAAGCTAGTCCCATATGCCTACATTTGGCCCATATCCATCTAAACCTATCCTATCCATGTACTTGTCCATGAACCGGTTCTGAAAGCAAGGTAACATGCCTTAATGACTACTGCCCGGTGACTCTGTCACCCATCATCAGGAAGTGCTCTGAGACGCTGGTCGTGGAACACATCAACTCCAGCCTCCCCGACAACCTTGACCCACTGCAATTCGCCAACTATTGAAACAGGTCCACGGCAGATGCCATCTCCCTGGCCCTACACATCACTGGAACATTTGGATAACAAAGACACCTAAGTCAGGCTCCTACTATTGACTATAGCTCCGCCTTCAATACCATAATTCCAAAAAGACTCATCGCCAAACTCCTAGACCTAGGACTCAGCACCTCCCTCTGCAACTGGATCCTTGACTTCCTGACCAACAGACCGCAATCAGTGAGGATAGGCAGCAACACCTCCGCCACGATTATCCTCAAAACAGGTGCCCCACAAGGCTGTGTCCTCAGCCCCCTACTCTACTCCCTACACACTCACGACTGCGTGGCAGATTCTGATCTAACTCCATCTACAAGTTTGTTGATGACACCACTTTAGTGGGCTGGATCTCAAGCAACGATGAGACAGAGTACAGGAAGGAAATGGAGACCTAGTGACATGGTGTCAAGACAACAACCTTTCCTTCAACATCAGCAAAGGAGCTGGTCATTGACTTCAGGAAGTGGGGTGGAATACATGCCTCTATCTGTATCAATGGTTCTGAGGTGGAGATGGTTGAGAACTTCAAGTTCCTAGATGTAAATATCACCAATGGCTTGTCCTGGTCCAACCGCGTAGATGCTATGGACAAATAAAATTACATCAGTGCCTCTACTTCCTCAGAAGACTAAGGAAATTCAGCATGTCCCCATTAACCCTCACCAGTTTTTATAGATGCACCATAGAAAGCATCCTATCTGGATGTACCACAGCTCTGCCCAAGACGAAAAGAAATTGCAGAGAGTTGTGAACACAGCCCAATCCATCATGAAAACCAGCCACCCCTCCACTGATTCTGTCTACACTTCCCACTGCCTTGGGAAAGCAGCCAACATAATTAAAGACCCCCTCCCCCACACTGGTCATTCTCTCTTCTCCTCCCTTCCATCAGGCAGAAGATACAAAAGCTTGAGAACATGTACCACCAGGCTCAAGGATGGCTTCTATCCTGCTGTAATAAGAATCTTGAATAGACCTCTTGTACAAAAAAGATGAACCGCTCTTTCTCTCTCTCAACTTACCTCGTCATGGCTCTTGCACTTTAATTGTCTCCCTGCACTGCACTTTCTCTGTACCTGTAACACCAAATTCCTCATCCTATTATTGTTCTCCCTTTGTACTACCTTGATATACTTATGTATGGACTGATGTGTATGGATGGCACGCAAAACAAAGCTTTTCACTGTATCTCAGTACATATGACAATAATAAACCAATTACCAAACAGCAACAAACATGCCTTTGACTGTATGTGAAAAAGAAAATCTGCAAGTGCTATAATTCTAAAATTAAAGATAGAAAATTCAAGAAATACTAAGCAGGTCAGGCAACATCAGTGGAACGAGAAACAGGGTCACTCAGACTAACCTTTTGAAAATTTCTGGCATTTTCTGTTTTTATCTTGTGGTACGTGATGTGAGTGTGCGTTCGCACATGTTACTGTGTGTTACGTGTCACGTGCATGTGAGAATGCAGAGCATGTGCGTATGTGAGCTATTAGTGTATAATTTTGTGACTTCTCCTGACAATATCAAGGATAGGAAAGGTTTAGAGGATATGCGCCAAATGCAGGCAAATGGAACTAGCTCAGGTAGGCACCTTGGTTAGCAGGGACTTGTTGGGTCAAAGGTCCTGTTTCCATGCTGTATAATCCTATGACTTTATCTACAAGCATCCTTGCTGGAAGGAGAATGAAAATGGAATTCAACTGATGCCATTTCTGGGATTACCCTTTGTCTGTGGCATCAGGTGGGTAACATTTTCACCCAGCTGTATTCAAATGGGATGTAAATGTCATGATATAATATGTCAGATAAGGAATGTGGATGGGGCTTCAAATCTAAATGTCCTTTGGCTCATTGTATCTGGTCACAATTGATGACATGAGACAACAATAAATTATGAAACAATTTTTACATATGAACATACAAATCAGGGATATGAGGAGAACATTCAGCCCCTGGAGTCTGCTTTCCCCTTTAGTAAGATCATGGCTGATCAGATTGTAACCTCACTTTAGTATTCTTGTCTACATGTAGTAACCTTTTACTCCCTTCCTTTTCAACGATCTGTCTATCTCTGCCTTAAAACCATTCAAAGACTCTGCTTCCACTGCCCTTTGAAGAGAGTTTCAAAGACTCGCAACCCACTGAAAGAAAATATTTCACCTTGAGTTCTGATGAAGTGCCTCGATCTGAAACATTGACTGTTTATTTCTCTCCATAGATACTGCCCGACCTGCTGAGTTCCTCCAGCATTTGTGTGTGTTGCTCCATAAGATTTTGATGGTGCAATGGGTGGTATAAGCCATATGAAGATGCACTAAACTGACATTGCTGCCTGTTTGCCCTGACTGAACTTAATGCACACTGCATCCGAGTGCTTAGGGCTTGACTGCTGGTACTGAGCAGTCAGCACATGGGGTTACAATATTGTTGCAATCACGGAAACATGGTTTAAGGAAGGGAAGGACTGGCAGCTCAATCTTCCAGCATATAGAAGTTTCTAGCTTGAGAGGGAAGTACTCTTGTTGATCAGGGAGAGAAATATGACAGTACTCAGGGAGGGTGTCCTGGACAGATCACCAACGAAGCTTTATGCGTAGAACTTAGCAACAAGAAAGGGGTGGTCACTATGATGGGGTTATACTGTAGGCCTTCCAAAAGTCAGAGGGAACTAAAAGAAGAGATAAGTAGACAGATCGCAGGAGGTGTAAGTAGGATTGTATTAGAGAGTGGGTTTTAACTTTCCCAATATTTTTTTGGGATTGCCTTTGTTCAAGGGCCTTAGATGGAGTGAAATATGTAAAATGCATTCAAGAGGCATTTTTAAAGCAAGTATGTAGAGAGGCGGGGGCTGTACTCAACCTCATCTTAGGGAATGAGGATGGGCAAGTGGTGGAAGTGTCGGTGCAGGAACCCTTTGGGAACAAGAGACCATGGTTCGGTAAGTTTCAAGGTAGTCATGGAAAAAGTTAAGATTGGTCCTGGACAGAGTCATAAATTGGGGGAGGGCTGATTTCCACAATATAAGAAGGACCTCATGAAAGTCGATTGGGAGCAACTGCCAGAGGGACAAACAACATCTGATAAGTGGGAGGCATTTAAAAGTGAGATAGTAAGAGCTCAGAGTCAGCAAGTCCCTGTAAGTGGAAGAGACAGTAATGGTAAGTTTAGGGAACCCCAGCGTAAAAAGGAAATTGATGGTTTGATGAGAAATAAGAAGGAATCATATGTCAGGTATGGGTATTTGGTCCTGAGTGAGTCCTTTGAGGCTTACAGGGGATGTAGGAGAGAACTTATGAAAGAAATTAGGAGGGCAAAAAGAGGACATGAGCTGGCCTTGGCAAACAAGATGAAGGAGAATTGCGAAACCTTTTATAGGTATATTAGAAGCAAGAGGTAACTTGGGAAAGAGTAGGTCCCCTCAGGGACCAATGGCGACATCTATATGTGGGATATGAGTGGGGCCCTAAATGAATACTTCTCATCGGTATTCACCAGAGAGAAGGATGTGGAGGATGGAGAGTTAGAGGAGGGGTGTGTAGCTGAGTGGTAGAAGTTGGGGAGAGTTGATGAGAACGTGGGGAGAGTTAATTGTGAATGGTGTAGGATTAGCGTAAATGGGTGGTTGATGGTCGATGCAGACTCAGTGGGCCAAAGGACCTACTTCCATGCTGTGACTCTAAATCCAAACCTCTTTTCTTAATTTTTCTTCTTTTTAAGCTTAGGAGTTCCAACAGTACAGGGAATTGTGGAGAATCAAACTACAGTTGCAGGATATTTGATCATTTTAAGTATGTTCTTTTTTAATATTTAATTTGATGATATCACCATTGTAGTGAGTAGTTCTGCTTCCAAAGGTCTCATCACAGCAAGACAAAATTAACTCCTTATTTGCCAAGCTGCAATGTTAATATAAAGATGTGCTAATTCACTTTTTAAAATGTGAATTTAATGTTGATTAGATATTTACCAATCACACTCAGCATGGTTACAAACAGAAATACAGAGATTGGCAGATGCATGTGTCACGAACCAGCAACAAAAGAAACACACTGAGTCATGATTCAGTGTTAAAAACTATTTCATTAATCACTACTTATGATAATACGAAAAATAAAAGTAAAAATGTTAGTATGTTAGAATTCAAAAATGTTAAACCTTGAACATTAACCCCAAAAACTAAACTCTTCGTGTGTGTGTGTGGCAAAGTCCCAAACTCCAAGTTCAGGAATGGTTCTTAAAGTTCATTTCCGCAAGCCATAAGGTGAAACATGAGCAAAGGCTTCTTCAACAACCACTGTTGTCTGAAGATAAGACGTAGACGTAGAGAACATAGGGAGAGTACATACGAAATCCAAATGTTCCACAATGGAACCCAAACGACACTTCAGTGTTGACTCGATAGTGACTTCCTCACCCCAAAAAGCATCCGAATCGTGGTCGTCCACACAAATACCTGTTTCCTTCTACAGGTCAGCAACAAAGTGAACTCCACCGGATTACTTCCAATTTCCATACATGGATTTCAGTGACAGACACAGTTATTGTTTCTCATCCATCGATAGAGAAACTAGCAGGCTGGTGTCTCTCTCCCTTTTCTCTCTCTCTCCCTTCTGACTGACTTCAACTGACTTCTTCAACAACGTCATTACGTCCTTTATCTTCTGTTGACGTAAGCACGCTGCACACACACACACACACACACACACACACACACACACACACACACACACACACACACACACACACACACACACACACACACACACACACTCTATCTTAAAGGGACATTCACTGAGTCCCTAACACATGTCATACTATTAAACCATCCCAGAGGTCTCCAGAAGAGCCAGAGGGGTCTCATGATGTTAAGGGCTGTTGGATTATTATTTAAATTGTTACTTTTCTTGTAGTTTAACTTTTCTTTATGCTTGCTTATATATCTATATAATCACCTGTTTGTCTGTAAACGTTCAGTGGATTTTCAGTAATTTGCAGTATAGTTGGTTCTGTACTTCTGTAGTTTCTTTGTCTGTAAGCCTGAGATGTCATGGCAGCATAAATCGAGACTGTCCTTGTTGTCTCACAGGCTGTTCTTATTGGGGAAGACTTCCTTATCTATCCAGCTTGAACTAGTTTTCAGTATAACGAAGGACCCCGTGTCCTTTGTTCAGTTAGTGTTAGTTAGTCTTTTGTTAGTTACTGTTAGTGTCAGTTAGTCCTTTGTTCAGTTACCGTTAGTGTGAGTTACTTCTTTGTTAGAGTTATTATTGTTTGCTTGCAGTTCTTTACTGCTATTTCCTTGTTATGAACATCTAATAAACAGCTGTGATCACAAGATTTACGCTTCTTCTTGACCTCCGAAGAACCTTCTGGATAATATCATCTCCAGATCCAACAGGGCTCAGCTTGATAATTGACTTCCCAATGGAATTCTCCTTAAGGATATGTGCCTCACTCCTTTGGAAACCCACTGAGGGACCTTGGGATTGATTGCAATGAGTACAGCAGGGAGCAGCCTCACATTGCAAGGGTAAATTAGGCTCACCTGGTTAACTACTTTTGATACTTTTACCACAAGTAGGACGTAATCCTACTTGTTGCTGCTTCTTCTGAGGCAGTCCCTTGGAATTGAAGATAACTCATCCCCACTCCTGTATTGTGGGTTCTGAGGTTGCTAATGAGATCAAAATAGGAGTCACAGACTCTGACACTTCTACATCCATGCTCTCAGGTGGAGTTAAAATTCCTACAGGGAATATTTTTGGAAGGGAGGGTGGGTGAGTAGCCTGTGAGGTGGGGCGCTCCTTCCACCACTTACACAGGGTCTGCGGGCGCTCCCGAAGCATGGTCTTGAGGTTCTCAGTATTGCCCCAATTGTCCTTCTCCATTTTGAGAGTGGCCGTGGGAAGGTTCCCAGGGCTCAGTGAGGATCTTGCATTTTTTCAAGTAGGTTTTCACAGAATCTTTTCCCATAGCAGTGTTTGTTGCACTATAGCTTGGGTGACTCTCTCAATCTCTTTCTGAAATTTTACCCTCTTTGGAGATTGTCCAGACATTTTCTCATCTCCCACTTCCCATCAGGCAGAAGATACAAAAGCCTGAAAGCACGTACCACCAGGCTCAAGGACAGCTTCTATCCCACCGTTATAAGACTATTGTATGGTCCAAGGTAAGATGGACTCTTGACCTCACAATCTACCTTGTCATGGCCTTGCACTTTATTGTCTGCCTGCACTGCACTTCCTCCGTAACAGTAACACTTTATTCTGCATTCTGTTATTGTTTTACCTTGTACTACCTCAATGCACTGTTGTAATAAAATGATCTGTATGGATGGCATGCAAAACAAAGTTTTTCACTGTACCTCGGTACATGTGACAATAATAAACCAATTTACCAAATATCTTAGATTTCTTATTCATCATTTGAATTTTTTCCTTGAGTTCCTTCTTCCTCCTCCATACCTTGGTATTTGCTCCTTTTTCCATCACAGAATACTTGTAGCATGGAAGGAAGACTTTCAGCCCATTGAGTCTGTTCTAGCTCTAAGAGCAGTCATTTAATCCCATTTCCCCTCTCCTTATTGACCTATGAATTTACTTGTCTGTGGCTCTCTGCATAACCTCTCCTTCCTTCTTACTGCACATTCCTATACAGTTGTCCCAGTTTCTCCTCCTTCTGGATTCATGATCCCAGACTTTGTTTCCAAATGGGGGAGTAATGAACTGGAGGAGCTCATTCTCCCTTAGCACCATTCAGGACATTGTGATTGATCTGGGAACTATCTCCACATATATATGCCTTCGTCACAAATCCCTTACTGCTCTTGATTGACAAAAATGTATCTAGTACAGGTTAACACATGGACAGGCATCACTTCCCATTTGCTGAAGGGAGTTCCAAATTCCCATCACTATTTGCAAGTAGAGGTGTTCCCTAACCATTTCTGAAGTCTGGCTCTAATTTTAGATAATATCCTCTTGTGTTAGACATCCAAACCAGTGGAAGTATTTCCAAGCTCTCCACTCCTTCAGTTCCCCTTAACTGGTCGAAATCTTTGTCTTGTCTGGACTGAGAGGACAGGGATTTTTGGTGAGGTTGAGTCAGGTAGACTGACACACATCACACAGCCTTGGGGAACAAAGGTATGCCTGTTGACTAAGAACTGCTCACACACAGCCTTGGCTTTCTTGAAAAGTTCATCGCCATTCCGCATCTGCTGTACGATGATGTGCAAGCCATGATTCTAACCAGTGGGTCCACCATGGACCCAACAATACTCTGTTACTGCACACACCCTCTTCTCAATCTTGTTCACTGAAAAACTGCACCTCACCTCCCACAGGTACCCCATTGGAGTGGAGTTAATCCACATCATGAATGGAAGATCTTTGTCATCTCCACTTGGGAACCAAGATCCTCAACCATCCCCAGTGTGAATCATTGATTTACATTTGGAGGCCAAACTCCAATGAAAAAGGCAGGAAAAAGGTAACGGAGAAAAAGGATCTTAGTTCAAGCAATCAAGTACATTCAAGTATTGGTGGAACTAAGTAACAGCGTAAGGCAGAAAAGATTGGTGGGTGTTGTTAGACTCCCAAACACTAGTGGTGATGCAAAGCTTAATATAAATCAGGAAATTAGAGGTTCCTGTAACAAGGGTAATATAATAATTGCAGGGGATGTTCATCTACATACAACCTGGGTAAACTAAATTGTCAATAGTAGTGTGGAAGATGAATTCATGGAGTGCATAAGAGACTGATCAGTTTGTTGAGGAGCTAAGCAAGGAATGGGCTACTATAGAACCAGTATTCTGCAATGAGAAAGGATTCATTTGGGACCTGGTCATTGAGCCTTTAAGGGAACAGTAATTATAAGTCACTGAGGCCCCAGTTCCCACACTCCCTTTGACTGGGGCCCAGTTCCGACACCTCCATTTACTGAGGCCCTGGTTCTCACCCTCCCTTTGAATTCACTGGGGCCCTGGTTCCCACACTTCCTTCGAACAGTTCAAAAAAAACAATTCAATCAGTAATAAAATAAAACTGAGAATAGAATTAATCAAGAACTATGACTCAACACGAACTCGAAAGGAGCTACTGTATTGTAATTTTGCAGCACCTGATTCACAATAATCTCTGCAGTACCTTCAGAAATCTGAGTGGCTTCAGAAAATCTTAGAAGAGTCATTGCAAGATTGAGGCAGTGACTCATAGAATTATACAGCATGGAAACAGGCCCTTTGACCCAACCCTTCCATGCTGATCAAGATGCCTATCCATGCTAATCACATTTGCCTGTGTTTGGCCCATATCCCTCTAAACCTTTCCTAGCCATGTACCTGTCCGAATGTCTTTTAAATGTTGTAATTTCACCCATCTCTACCACTTCCTCTGGCATCTCATTTCATATACCCACCAACGTCTGTGTGAAAAACTTGCCCCTCAAATCCCCTCTAACTCTTTCCACCTCCCACCTTAAACCTATGCCCTCTAGTTTTAGACTGCCCTACCGTGAGGAAAAGACCGTGACCATCCATCCTACTATTTATTTACAGACAATGACATCAATGGACTTCATTGGTGAAACAATAACTGGAGGGGTATAATTTTGGTCTTTAAAATATAAGGTATAAAACCTCCATTACATTCACCCATGAAGAGGGAGACAAGGAGTCAGTAAGCTTTTAAGGTCAAAGATTCAGCCATATTGGTTAAAAGCAGTTTTATTTGTACACATAAAATACACAATAGTATTAAAGTGATAGGTTACAGCACTAAAAGCGATTTCAATATATAATATTGGGTAGGCAGTGTGGAAGTTTGGGTTCCGTGAATCCATTCCAGCCAACTCCGACCAGCTCTCACACCTTTCCCATCAGCTTAACCTACAGCCTGCATCTTCTCAAGGCCTCTGCTTTTCCTTCTCAACTGCAGGAAAAAAAACATATTTCTCCTGCAAATTCACTCTACCACGTATGCTAGGATAAGCTGCATGTATGCTTTTACCCACACATTGCTCAGTTATATCTGATGAAGTCTACGCGTCCCTTAACACCTGTGTTCCTGTTTCCTTTGTAAAGGTATGCTGCTTTGAACTGTTGGCTCCACTGGTAAATTTACTCCTTCTAAGACCAGCTCACAGCCTTCATTTCAAATCTAAGTCAACATTTTCAGTGCTAGACTCTTCTCCCTTCATTCTTTTTAGATGTTGCCCCACTTTGTAGCCACAGACCTGTACCTTATGCAACATATTTTCACCAAGTGAGAACTATGCTTAGGTAATCTATTTTCCATGCTAAGCAATTAAATTAGTGAATTTTCACATTATAAATTATTTAAAGTAGCAGAAAAAGTCAGTCTTTCAGAACAAGTTGGAAGAATGAGGTAACAGAGACATTTTATTGAATACAACAGTTCCTTTGTTTCTGGGAGACTGGATAATTCTCCCGGGATGTTATTGATATTTGCTATTAATCAGTGGGTTCCATGGTGTAATGGCTTGCACTCTGCACTCTGAATCTCGCAATCTGCTTTCAAACAAAAACCTTGCTGTAAACTTGTGATCCAGGGGTGGCACAGTGATGCAACTGGTGGAGCCACTGCCTCACGGCACAAGGGACCACAGTTCAATCCTGACCTCAGGTGTTGTCTGTGTGGAGTTTGCACGTTCCCCCTTGACCACTGGGTTTCTTCTGGGCACCCTGGTTTCCTCCCGCATCCCAAAGGTGTGTGGGTCGTTAGGTTAATTGGCCGCTGTAAATTGCACCCAATGTGTAGGTGAGTTGTAGAATCTGGGAGTGGGGGGGGAAGTTGATGGGAATATGGGGAGAATAAAATGGGATTAGTGTAGGATTAGTTTAAATAGGTGCTTGATGGACAGCATAGACGGTGGGCTAATGGGCCTCCTTCCATGCTGTATATCTGTATGATGCTATAAGCCAAAAGGTTAGATGCAGGTTTAGACTCCACCTATTCACCACTTAGAGGTGAGACAGTCACAAGCTTCTCAGCACCCAAAAGTTCAGGATTGGCACCAATTCAAGTGGATGTAAAAATCCTAACTTACTTATTCATGGGTTATAATCTCATGTGGTGTTTGGAATTAACAAAGTCCTTAAACAGAGTTACTCCATTAACAATGTCCATCTAATTGTACCATTGATATAATTGTACCAACAATAACTCTTCAAGTTATAAATACTGGCAAACGTTCTTACAGCGCAGCATATGGGGGTACATCAATTCAGTGATAACTCATGTCCATCACTGATCAACTACTCTTCATGATAAACCTCCTCACCATCCAGATATTACACCTAAATTTAAGTCTCGTACCTTCACAAAAGTGCTGATATAACCACATCTCGCTACCATCCTACAACACCAACATTTCTCTTCCACTAACAAATTCCTCATTTCTCACTCAACATCCATGGACTTTATCTGATAATATAAATCTAGAACCCAGCTACAAGCCTGCTCTGGAAATCATTTAATCAAACTCTCATTACTGCTAATAACCAGTATACTGACGGCCCACTCACTGGAACTGCAGAACCTCTCTTGTGACACTCATGATGCATCGAAATGTAACTGTTGCTTATTCTTTTCCGGGACATTCAAACACATTTCCTTACCCGTGGTAACAAGCTCAGGCCAAGCAAAGAGTGGGGCAGACAGCAGCTTGCATCACATCCAACAGGAGGTGATGGAAAAGACTTGTAGGATCCAAGCAGTCTGTGTACACATGAAGCAGATCCCAGTCCTTAGTTATGGCCCACATTCACCATACCAGCCAGGGTATAACACTGAGCCCCATATCCCAGCACCATTCTCCCCTGCCCACCTGATGCCAGCCCTCACAGGCATGTTGCCTTGTGGTGATGTCATCACTTTAACTGTTTCATTGCTGCAAGGTTGTTCGTGGAGCACTGAGCCCCTTACCAGGTTCCCTCACAGCAGTGACCTCAGTACTCCATCCCTCTCTGTATGATGCTATAATGACCCCTTTTAGCATTGATTCACAGTGCTCTTGTTCCCAGGAACAGCCTATGAGCGCTAAGACAGTACCAGTGAGCAACACACACCCCATCGTGCATTGGCACAGAGGTCATATTACCAACTGATAATGTCAGTCTTAAAGGCACACCCCAACAAAAACTGTTTTTCCCAAGCTATTTACATAATGGATCAGATTCCGCTCTGGACTGATAATGAACACATCTTTAAATATCACAAAATGTCACAAACAGAGGAGGATGGGGGTGAGATGATCAGAAGAGAGGGAGGAAAGCTCTCTGTTATTATGAGATAAAGGAAAAAGACGAGGCAAGGCCCCAACCTTGGCACTGCATCCAACCCATAGTCAGGCAGGTGAAGCTACAGGGAGCAACCTTCACCCACCGGGTCTTCCCATTCACTCAGTGCCTTGTCAATAAGCAGGCGTCCCTTTGACCAGTGTGGCACTTGAGATTTTGTGTAGAAGAATAATTTTGGCAAACAGTTTCTTGTAACTCACCTTTGAGGTCTTGACAGTTTTGCCAATGCACATTTCAATCCGTGACCCTGTGTGTTGCCTTCATTGTCCTGTTTAGCATTGATAATCCAAGCTTAATGACATCTCCACCACTGCAATGGTATGTGAAGTTCAGGGCCAGTGTTGACCCTAACTGGGCTAACTCCACTGTCATACTAAAGCTGGGTCAATAGGAAGCCACTGTAAGTCTATGCCCACCCTGGGCTGGAGATTATCTCCTCTTGGGCCCCTTGCTGATGAAGCCTGTAGGAGCTCTCAGTCCATCCCAGTGATCATCGCTGACACTTGGTCTTTCAGAGAAAGCAAGCACTCCATAATATGTCTGATTCCACAAGTATATCTTAATTTAATAGTGCATTAAATATTGATGCAACATAGTAATTTTTTTTATTCTTAATGCCTGTGTTGCCATTACTGTTTGCAGAGGCTGCACCCAGTGTCGTCTTCCATCGATCTGCTCTCAGGTCCCAGAGACCTGGAGGAACCTGAAGTTTCACACATTAAACCACCATTGACACTTTCTCTCGTGTCCCCTCAGCACAGGCACCTCCACTGCGGCTTTGCACCTTAAACACAATTAAATTCTGGTCTCTTTAATGGAGCCATTGGGAAGGGGCAGTGCATGGAGTTAAACAAACAAGATTGTATTCGAGGTCAGTTACCCAGAGGGTACATACATAAAGAGAATAGAGTAAAGCTCCAATAATCCGCTAATGGTCCAACACTTGGCTCATTCAGAGCTGATTCTTGCGCTCCTTCTAACTCACCGGGATCCCGGTTCCTGCACCCTCTAACACACTGGGACCCCGGTTCCTGCACCCTCTAACACACCGGGACCATGGTTCCTGCACCCTCTAACTCACCAGGACCCCGGTTCCTGCACCCTCTAACTCACCGGGACCCCGGTTCCTGCACCCTCTAACACACCGGGACCCCGGTTCCTGCACCCTCTAACTCACTAGGACCCCGGTTCCTGCACCCTCTAACACACCGGGACCCCGGTTCCTGCACCCTCTAACTCACCGGGACCCCGGTTCCTGCACCCTCTAACTCACCGGGACCCCGGTTTCTGCACCCTCTAACACATCGGGACCCCGGTTCCTGCACCCTCTAACTCACTGGGACCCCGGTTCCTGCACCCTCTAACTCACCGGGACCCCGGTTCCTGCACCCTCTAACTCACCGGGACCCCGGTTCCTGCACCCTCTAACTCACCGGGACCCCGGTTCCTGCACCTTCTAACACACCGGGACCCCGGTTCCTGCACCCTCTAACACACCGGGACCCCGGTTCCTGCACCCGCTAACACACCGGGACCCCGGTTCCTGCACCCGCTAACACACCGGGACCCCGGTTCCTGCACCCTCTAACTCACCGGGACCCCGGTTCCTGCACCCTCTAACTCACCGGGACCCCGGTTCCTGCACCCTCTAACACATCGGGACCCCGGTTCCTGCACCCTCTAACTCACCGGGACCCCGGTTCCTGCACCCTCTAACTCACCGGGACCCCGGTTCCTGCACCCTCTAACTCACCGGGACCCCGGTTCCTGCACCTTCTAACACACCGGGACCCCGGTTCCTGCACCCTCTAACACACCGGGACCCCGGTTCCTGCACCCGCTAACACACCGGGACCCCGGTTCCTGCACCCGCTAACACACCGGGACCCCGGTTCCTGCACCCTCTAACTCACCGGGACCCCGGTTCCTGCACCCTCTAACTCACCGGGACCCCAGTTTCTGCACCCTCTAACACACCGGGACCCCGGTTCCTGCACCCTCGAACTCACTGGGACCCTGGTTCCTGCACCCTCTAACACACCGGGACCCCGGTTCCCATGGTCCCTCAAAACTCACCCGGTTCTGTTTCCACACCCCCTTGAAACTTACTCGATTCACATGTAAATGTATTTTACTACTGCACTGTGTAACTTCTAAAACAGTGAATGGTGTGTTGCAGTATTAATTGGAATAACATCTAATTGTCCAGAAAATCTGCCAGTCCAGCATCACCAAAGTTCTGAGGGTGCCGGATTATTAGAATTGAACATTGATAGAACGTATGCAGTGAGGGTGTGTGTATTGTAACCAGCTCCAATGTAGGGAGTAAAATACCAGCCAGCCACCAGCCTTTTATATATTCTGACAGCACTTAGCCCTGCTCTGTTCCATTGCCTTGTATTGTTTAATAAGTTTTTATCTCTTCCCCTTTTACTAACCACTTTTGATCTGTTTCCACCACCTTTCCATTCGATGTGGTTCCAGTCACTTACACTACATCAAACACACTGTTGACATGCTCCTCAAATCAAATGTATCAGGTCTCACTTGTCATTCTCCGTCTCTGTTACCATCTCAGAGCCCTTCTTCCAGGGATCTCTCTTCCTTGCCTGTTGCCTATTGGCTGTCTTGTTCTCTTCTGGACCTAATGTTGTTTTCCCTCTGGGAATTTTGTACTTTGTCCTTTGGGAATAGAGGAGATTCTTGGAGAAAAGCAGAGGAATGTTTCCATTGAATAGGAAGACAGCCGAAATTGTTGCTGCAACAAATGGGTCTAATGTTAGTCAGAGAATTCACAATGGTCTCCAGATAAATTGGAGAACAATCAACATCATTTTTAAAAGCCGGAAAGGAGATTGATTATGTGATAACTCCAGGAATGCATTAAATGCATCAAAGTCGATTGCCTTAACTGATGTTATCCAAATGGACGGCACCATGGCACAGCTGGTAGAGCTGTTGCTCACAGCGCCAGAAACCCAGGCTCAACCCTGACCTCTGGAGCTGTGTGGAGTTTGCACATTTTTCCAGTGACCACATGGGTTTCCTCCAAGGTCTTCAATTTCTTCCCACATCTCAAAGACATGTGGATTGGTAAGTTAATTGGCCAAAGTAAGTTGCCCCTAGTGTGTTGGTGAGTGGTGGAATCCTGAGAAGAAATTATGAAAAAGTGAGTAGAATAAACAAAAGGGGTTGGTGCTGTATTAGTGTAAACGGGTGGTTGATGGTTGGCATGGACTCGGAGGGCTGAAGGGCCTGTTTCTGTGCTGTATCTCTCTATGACTCAAAGTTCCATTCCTTCCAAGTCAGGATTTTTCATGGATCACCATATTGTTGATGTAACCTGCAAGAATGAAGTATATTTCCCCTTTTAGTTTAAACATTATCTTCCCCTCACCCTGTAAGGCTGACCGCCCGTTGGCACAGAGCCAGGCAGTCCACATACCCGACTGAGGCACCCATTGTTCACATATAATTCCAGACAGCAATAAACATTGAGGTGATTGAGATGTTTTAGTTACTCACACACACAGGCACGCTCACTCTCACAGACACACTCACATGGGGATGAGGACTGGAGGATGATCTGGTGTGAACGCTAATCAATTTTCCCCTCAAAAACCAGAATGAACATCAACAGCTGAACATAATGGTACTGTTCAGTCAATGGCCTGGACTCCTGCCCCACTACTAACAGGGCAAACCTGAAGGAGATAGTCAAGGGGAGTGGTCCCTGAGCTTCTCAACATTGACTCCAGGCACCATGAAGTCACGCAACATCAGGTAAAACTCCAGAAAGAGAACCTACCCCTGAATATCACCTCCTTCAGCTCCCTGGTGAATGACACTTGGAAGCTGCGTTGAAAGTGGCAGGTGAACAGAATGTAACCTGGGTGAGGAGCAAGGTCAGGGAACTGAGGCTCAAACACATGGCTGACCAAGCTGGCTCAATCCTGAGGGACGAGGACACAGACCATTCCTGGTGAGAAGATCAACACAAGGTATACACCTACCTGGCCTTGTCATCACCAGTTTATTTGTTGAGATCTATCTGGCTATGACACACCATGTTAGGAGTGACCACAACACTATCATTATTTCTATTCATTTATGGGGTGTGAGTAGCACTGGCAGCATCAATATGTAGTGCCACCTCCTACCACCCCTAAAGAGGTGGTGGTGAGCCAGCAGAGAGTCACAGGAAGATACAGCACAGAAACAGGCCCTTCAGCCCACAGTCTGTGCCAACAAGCAACCACTCATTTACACTGATCCTATATCAATCCCACAATTTTATCAACCTCTCGCAGAGACCGAGGTTCAATCCTGACCTCTGGTGTTGTCTATGTGGAATTTGCATGTTCTCCCTGTGACTGTGTGGGTTTCCTCCCAGTTGCTCTGGTTTCCTCCCAGATCCCAAAGGGTTGTAGATCAATTGGTCACTGTAAATTGTCCCTGGTGTGTAGCTGAGTGGTGGAATCTGGAGGGAGTTGAAGGGAATGTGGGGAGAATAAAATGGGATTCATGTAAATGGGTGGTTGATGGTCGGCATGGACTAGATGGGCCGAAGAGCCTGCTTCCATCTGCGTGACTTCCTATGACTCTATCTCTCAGGTTCACTTCCTCTGGCTGGTTCCACTGCTGAATCCTCCTTTGTTACATATCGAGTGGGATTACATTTCCTCACTCATTTACTGCTGTTTCTGGCCAGATAATTTTTTGGGTGGTCATAATCTGCATGACTATCACTCTGTGACATTTTTGTTCATTTGCAACTTTCTCCCTCCACCTTGTTCTTATTGGTCAGTAGACTTGCCCTTCAATGTGACTGATCCTTTATCTCCATAAAGATGCATCCCTTTTGTCTCACCTATATTGCTATTAATATTGACAACACACCAAGACATTTGGACAGGATCATGGTCAAGTGAACACATAAATGGAATGCAGCATTACAATGTCGAAATCACCGTCAGACAAACCAACAGACCCTAGTGCAGTGACCATTATGAATGTAGAGCACTGATAGGCTGATGTCTGAGTCTATCAGGCCTCATGAATAGGAAGGGATACTGTTACTCACCAATGAGTGGGCTAAGCCAGTAGACGATCATGTATTCTGATAAGGTGTTCCCAGAGCAGTGGAACGTGACGGAGAATGCAAGTGCTGGATTAAATAAAGCTGTGGTATATGGGCCAGCTACAGAGGAGATCAAAACAATAGATTAGGCACCAGACATTAAAGTTTAAGACTTAAGAGAGTTTAACCACTCCGTCACATAGCACAGCCAACAGAGAAAAGCTATACATCAGGCTCGAGACCATATCCCACGCAGAATTTGAAGCTGGAATGGGCCATTCAGCCCCTGGTACCTGCTCAACCACTCACTAAGATCATGGTTGATCTTTCACCCCAGCACCACTTTCCTGCACTAACTCCACATCCCTAGATTCCCTTGATCTCAGTCTCGAATATACTCAGCAATGAGCATCCAGAACCCCCTTGGGAAGAGAATTCCAAAGACTCAAAGAATTCACAGATTTTCAAATTCCAAATAATTCCAAAGATTTTTTACTTTTCAATAAGATCATTTATTCTTCAAAATTCAAGAGAGTATAGGCTCGATCTGCTTAATGTCTCTTCATATGATAAGTCTACCAACCCAGGGGTGAATCTGGTACACTTCTATAACACTCCCTCGGTTGCAAGTATATCCTTCTTTAGGTAGGGGAGACCAGACCTGTGCACAGTATTCCAGATGCAGTCTCACCAGGGCCTAATGCATTTGTAGTGAGATGTCTCTACTCTTTTAATCAAATCTTCTTGAAATAAAGGAAACATATTTAACTTCCAAATTCCTTGCTGTACCTGCAGTAATAGTTGCAGTAATAGTTTGTACATACATCTAATTATTCTGATTTACCATTCTTTATAGAAATAAAGGGACTGAAACTCAGAATTACATGTCAATATTACATGTGGCAGCACGGTAGTGTAGCAGTTAGCGTAATGCTATTACAGCACCAGCGACCCGGGTTCAATTCTGGCCGCTGTCTGTAAGGAGTTTGTACGTTCTCCCTGTGTCTGCATGGGTTTCCTATGGGTGCTCCGGTTTCCTCCCACATTCCAGTGATGTATGGGTTAGGAGCTGTGGGCATGCTATGTTGGCGCCAGAAGAGTGGGGACACCTGCGGGCTGCCCCCAGCACATTCTCAGTAACACAAAAATAAGATACATTTCAGTGTGTTTCAATGTACATGTGACTAATAAATATCTTATCTTAATATTATGAAAATACCCATCAGTGTCAACAGAGAAAGAAAAATGGTTAATATTGGAAGTTAAATCCCTCACAGAAACATGGGAACATGAGGATTGCTGGACAAAACATGACCTAACACTTCTTTGTCCCACATTCTACAACTTGGACGTCACATAAGGTTCAATGGGAGCACAGTTATTACCTAATCATAATTATCAGGTTGTGACAACAGACCCAGAAGTGACACATGGAAAATTCCCAGTGGTGGAAGACTTTGGAAATTTTAGATTCACAGTCATCTGTTTCTGCTGAGAGTACTTCATTCACCACAGTTGATCTCGAATTACTCACCAGAAGAGATTTCTTTAATGTCAGTGGGTGGGCTGAACATGTCTGTATTATTCTATAGAAGCAGATCTCATGAAGTGCTTCCCAGTGTAAGGCAGAGGCATATTGTTGTGAGGCTATGGTGCAGTGATGTGGATCTGAGGAAGGTGAGAAAACAAGTCCACACCAGCCATCAACCACCCATTTACACTAATCCTACACTAATCTCATTTTATTCTCCTACATTCCCATCAACTCCCCCCAGATTCTACCACTCACTAGGGACAATTTACAGCGCTAAATTAAACTACCAACCTGCACACCTTTGAGATGTGGGAGGAAACTGGAATACCCAGAGGAAACCCATGCAGTCACAGGGAGAATGTGCAAACTCCACACAGACAGCACCGGAGGTCAGGATCGAACTTGGGTCTCTGGGTCTGTGAGGCAGCAACTCTACCAGCTGCTCCACTTCTTCAAGAGAAGCCCTTCTTCACCAAATTAATTTTTGAAAGAAGTTTCTAAGGGTTCTGCTTAAAGACTGAATTACGTTTTGAGCAGATTCTGGAAAACAAATTGTGTTTGCTTTACATTGTTCATGTTATTGGTATGTTTCCTTCATGAACTTCAGTTTAGAAATGAAACCCCCACAGGGATAAAGTAATCGGGCACATTTGGGCTTCTACTTCATACTCAACTGCAAAGAACACTCCTGTTGTTGAGTTTTTGTTCATTGCAACCAGAGTAGGCCTTCGTCTGCTCAATATCTATTTGGTGATTGAAGTTGGTACGCAGTTGTATCATTAGATATGTCACATGCTCACACATGGACTGATGGCAGACCAGAATTACCATTCTATTGGGTCATGGCTCAGGCTAGAAAAGACAAATGTAAATTTGTAGTCATATTCAGAATGTTACTGTCCATTCTCATGGTATAGAGAGCAGTTGCACGTACTAAAGCCTGCAATAAAACAGGCCCTGAATAAAGATCCCAGAGGAGTCATTTTTAACGTGGAAAATGGTTATTCACTTTAGTAGGAAGAGAAAAAATATTTTGTTTAAATGATGAGAAGCTAGCAGAAAGGATATTGGCACTTTCTTAAGAAATGTAGGAAGCTAATAATCAAACATAGCAAGCAGTTAGAAAGAGCAAAAGCCTTAATTACAAGGTTACAGAAGTTTAAACTGTAAGTTGATTTATTATGGTCACATGTACTGAGGCACAGTGAAAAACTTGTCTCACATACCGTTCATACAGATCAATTCATTGCACAGTGCATTGAAGTAGTACAGGGTAAAACAATAACAGAACGCAGAATCAAGTGTTACAATTACAGAGAAAGTGCAGTGCAGGTAGACAATAAGGTGCAAGGTCATAATGAGGTAGGTTGTGAGGCCAAGACTTCCTCTTATTATACTAGGGAACTGTTCAATAGTCTTATAACAGTGGGATTGAAGCTGTCCTTGAGCCTGGTGGTACGTGCTTTCAGGCTTTTGTATCTTCTGCTCGACGGGAGGGAGAGAAGAGAGAATGACCAGGGTGGGTGGGGGGTCTTTGATTATGTTGGCTGCTTTACCAAGGGACCGAGAAGTGTAAACAGAGTCCATGAAGGGAAGACTGGTGTCCGTAATGTGCTGAGCTGTGTCCGCAACTCTCTGCAGTTTCTTACAGTCACGGGCAGAGCAGTTGCCATACTAAGCCATGATGCATCCAGATAGGATGCTTTCTATGGTGCATCAATAAAAATTGGTGAGGGTCAAAGGGGCCAAATTTCTTTAGCCTCCTGAGGAAGTAGAGGCGCTGGTGAGCTTTCTTGGCCTTGGCGTCTACATGGTTGGACCAGGACAAGCTATTGGTGATGTTCACTCCGAGGAACTTGAAGCTCTCAACCCTCTTGACCTCAGCACCGTTGATGCAGAGAGGAGCATGTGCACCACTCCCCTTCCTGCAGTCATTGACCAGCTCTTTTGTTTTGCTAACATTGAGGGAAAGATTGTTGTCATGACACCATGTCACTAAGCTCTCTATCTCCTTCCTGTACACCGACTCATCGTTATTTGAGATAGGGCCTACTACAGTGGTATCACCTGCAAACTTGTAGATGGTGTTAGAGCAGAATCTGGCCACGAGTCATGAGTGTATAGGGAGTAGTGTTGTTGTAATTGTACACACCTTTGATGAGACCACACTTTATGCAGTTTTGGTCTTTGTATCAAAGGAAAATTTGACTTCAAAAGGCAAAAACTGTTGGAAATTTGAAATAAAATCAGAACAAAAAGGAAACACTCAGTAGGTCAGGCAACATCCGTGGGGAGAAAAACAGAGGCAATGTTTCTAGGTTGATGACCTTTCAGTGGGAAAGTGACTTTTAGGTTGTGGGAAGGGGTGGAGGGAACAGAGGGGATGTCTGTGATAAGGTTGGGCTGAAATTGTCAGCTGACTCAAATGCTGCTGTTGTCGACCAAGCGAGGGTGATGCTTGACAATCTTAGCTGGTCTGCCCAGAGAAGTGTAAATCAAGGGCAGTATAGAGACAGAATAAAAACATGCTGGAACTATGAGATGGAGAACATCGCAGTTGCTGGAAATGTGAAACAAAATGCTGGAAAGATTCAACACAACAGGTAGCATCTGTGGCGAGAAAGAAACTTATAACGTTACATGTGGCAAATTCTGACATTGAACAGGAAAGGCTGGTAATCTGAAATTGTGACATTCAATATTGCATCCCATGAGCTGCAATATATCTGGATGAGGTGTTGTTCCTTCAGGTTATGTTGGGCTTCACTGGAACAGTGTAAGAGGCCAAAGACAGAGAGACAGGGACACTTTGAAGTTCACATTTGTGAACATCAACAGCTTTAAAGAAAGATATTGGGTGCTTCTGGGCCAAATGACATTGTTTTCATTAACTGAAACAATGTTATCATCTTTGGAGAGGTGTGTGCGTGTGTGCGTGTGCGTGTGTGCGTGTGTGCGTGTGAACATGCATTCATGGTAAATATGTGTTCAGGGACAAGCTTTATTTTATTATAATTTCTCACTCCATTGTCTACCTGTTCATCAGAGAGATTGACAGTTGGCCACAGGCAGGCAACAGAATAATTGTGGAATGAGTAGGGGAGGTAGGGTTGTCTCACTTGGGTGGGAATCCTATGATCAGGGTTTGAAGGTCAGCTGATTGTAGCGGTCAGGAGAGACTGTGATTGGCAGTGGGGAGGACAAAGGTTTGCTTAAGATCCTGGGAGAAGGAGTCACAGATTCATACAGCATAAAAACAGGCCATTTGGCTCATCACACCTATGGTGACTATCAAGTACCCATCTGCACTCACTCCATTTCTGGTGTTGACCATTTACCATTTCTTTCTGGCGCTGAGGATGTAAATAAAAATTCCATTCTACACCTAGAGTCCTTTCCCCAATTCACTGTTGCCCCTCCTAACCCCTGGATGTCACAGCCAGCAACTCTCAAATCAACACCAGGCTCCAGTGGGGATACCTGATCTAAACACCAGTGGGGAGAGACTGGTACAGAACATACCCTGCCACTGAAAAAACAGCTTGGCATGGTCTCACACCTCCTTCTGAGGGATAACATTGTGCAGGGTTACAGTGACCCCGTTGTCGATATCCCACACTGCAATCCAGCAGCCTTACTGGGATATTTCCTTTACTGAATTTAGTTTCAATCCAAAGCACCACTGCAAGACAGGAAGAAATTAACTATTGTAAAGCAAAATTTCCATGTTTAATCGCATAGCTGTGCCTGGGACGTAAAATTTTTTTTCCTTTTGCAGAAAGGACTCAACTTAACAAAAATACTTCCTTTCCATGACACAGGAGGCCGTTCAGCCCATTGAGTCTATGCCAGCTCCCAGCAGAGCAATCCCATCACTCCCATCCCCCTCTCCTTCTTCCTCTGCAACCCTGCCACTTATTCTCTCTCACACATGCATCAACACATTGATTGTTTCATCTCTCACCTACACCAAGGGGTAGTTTAGCAAAGCAAATCAACCAGCA
The DNA here is from genome assembly GCF_009764475.1 of Pristis pectinata. Lineage (NCBI taxonomy): Eukaryota > Metazoa > Chordata > Chondrichthyes > Rhinopristiformes > Pristidae > Pristis > Pristis pectinata. Next base: position 59,081,079 of record NC_067410.1, on the reverse strand, counting down.
ACATATCTTCAGGATGTGGGAGGAAACTGGAGCACCCGGGGGAAACCGCAGCGGTCACAAGGAGAACATGCAAATTCCACACAGACAGCACCTGAGGTCAGGATTGAACACAGGTCTCTGGTGCTGTGACACAGCAGTTCTATCAGTTATACCAACCCTTTTCAAATTTGAATCTTCCCCCTAACAATTATTTTTTCAATGGTGTTTAGTTTAATTAATCATCCATAGATGTTTCAGTGGTTACATACACCAGAGGACAAGGTTTAAAAGGTGAGCATCTCCGGAAGAAGGCATGTAAGATGGGATAACTCAATAGTAAGAATCTATTACCCATGCAGAATGATGGTGGTGAGTTTTGTCTAAGATGGCATAGGTTCAAGGAGAGAGGTAGGAGGTTCAGGGGGGATTAGAGGGAATCTTTTTCCCCCAGAGGGTGTTAGAATCTGGGACATGCTGCCTGAGGAGGTGGAGGCAGAGACTCTCAAAACATTTAAGAAGCATCGAGACAAGTACTTGAAGACATAGAAGGCTACATACCTAACGTAGGTAAATGGGACTAGTGTAGATGGGTGCAGCGTTCGGTATAGACATGGTGGGCCGTAAGGCCTATTTCTGTATGGTACAATTCTATGACGCTAGGTCAGTAGGCTGCTGGTATTTTCTAGTTTGGCGACGTGATTTTTTTTTGGTATATTAAAGATAGATGGGTTACAAGAAACTCTGATATTACGTTATTAAAACCCTTCTCAACAAAACCTGCAGATGTGCTGTGAATGGTCGCAGAGTTCTGCAGGAAAAGTAATGAGTTGACCCTGGGTGAGATCAAGGCTGATCTTTGACCAAGGTACATACACCCCATAATATTCTTCCCATAAAGACTCGAGGTCGGGCAGTGGGAAACGGGCAGAGGCAACACTTGAGGCAAATCCGGTGCCGACTTTGCCCTCATTTCTGCCTCCATCTGTTGCTGCCAGATGTGGGCACCAGCCTCCCTCCTGGGACACCAGGTTGTGCTGCTCATCTTTTACCTTAAATGACTGCAGGAGCTTTCCCTGGACCAACTCTGGCCCATCTCCACCGGCTTCAGACACCTCACCCCACCATTGCTCAGTCCACAAGAGTGAACCAGAGCTTCCTGTTGCCAGCCACGTTAATTCACCATCCCACTCCTACTCTGACCTCTCTGCCTGTGTCCTCTTGTACTGTTACAATACAATCCAAAACAAGCTTGAGGAACAATACCTCATCTTCCACAATGAGCAATCTGCTGGAGGAACTCAGCGGGTTGAGCAGCATCTGTGGGGGGGAAAGGAATTGTCGACGTTTAGGGTTGAAACCCTGCATCAGTCCTGACCCACTGAGTTCCTCCAGCAGACTGGTTGTAACACCTCCTCTTCCACCTGGACACATTGCAGCCTACAGGACTCAAGAGTGAATTCTCAAACTTTACATGAGTCTCTCTTTCTTTCTTAAAATATTTCTTACAAAGGGTCTTTGACCTGAAACATTGACTCTGTTTCTCTTCCCAGATATGCTGCCTGACCTGCTGAATATTTCCAGCATTTTCTGTTGGCATTTTAGATTTCTAGCATTTGCAAGTTTTCTTGATTTTCAAGGTTTTGTACGTTTCCCGTATAGTTGCTGAATCTAAGGTTAATGAAATCTAGCCGCTCGCTAATTGGAAGGATGTGAGTTTCGGCACAGTGGGAATCAAAGTGTAATTTACTGAGTTTTACAGATCCATCCATTTTTTTGATTTTCTCTCTTTTTATGTGTGTGTATCAGGACAGGAGCTGTGTGTATCTGCCCCGGAATGCCAGATAACCCAGATTATACAACATTACCCAGACTTTACAACATTAGCAACGCATTACACAGACAAAGGAGATTAACTGTCCCTTAATGGCCACAGCATCTAATCCTATCACAGAAATTCCCTTTGTTCGCCCATCGTCCTTCCCACACCTCCTCTATTACCTCAGCTAACTTGCTCTGAAGAAGGGTCTTTGATGTGACACATTAACTCCGTTTCTCTCTCTCTACAGATGCTGCCTGACCTGCTGAGTGTTTCCAGCATTTTCTGTTCTATTTCAGGTTTCCAGTAGATGCAGTCTTATTTTGGTTTTGAGCCCAACGTCTCCTTCAACCCTTCCCAACAGGAACTCACAAAGAGCAATCCAACAGCGTAACATATTACTTACAGATACTTTTACTTTGAATGGAGGCTCACCTATATACACCAGGGCAGTGATGGTTAGGGCTTTGGACAGAATCCTACAGCCAAAAGCTGCTCCCTCAAATTTCATCACAACCAGGTGGCAAAGGAAGGTGCAGACTGCTTCAACCAAGGCACCATGGCTGACAGATGTCTGGATGGTGGAGCTGCAGTCAATGGCCATCAGGTTCTGGATGAGATGGAACTCTGTCAGCTCCCAGGACCAGTACACTCTGGTGACGACGCTGGCCAACTGTGTCCCTCCGAACTGGGACAGGATCCTCAGAGTAGTGGCTCCCAGCGGAGAGTTGGAGCGGAGCAGTTCCTGCAAGGTGATCAGGGGATTGGCTTGTGCCCCATCGAATGTGGCTTCATGGATCAAGAAGAGGATGAAGAATAGAGTCAGAACCACGTCCATGCCAAACCCACCTCCCCATGGCCCAATCATCACCAACATCCTGAGCTCAAGCCAGCAAGCCCCTAGTTGGAAGCAGGCAGCCAACTCCACCAGTAAGGTGGAATAGACCCAAGGTGGCAAGACCCTTCTGGAGACCATCCTGACCACCTCACAGAGAGCCACAACAGCAAAGAAATAACCGCAGGAGACATTGAGCCCAGCCATGGCTTGTTCCTGCTCTGTGAGACTCTTAACACTTGACGTTTTTTTAAAGTGGATTAAATGGAAACGTGTACATTTGCCACAGAGTCAAGGACAGTACGAATAAATACACGTGTACGAAGCAGAACCAGGCAAGGGTTGGTCAATCATCTACAGACAGTTTACACTTGGCACTCACTGCTTCCTCTCATTGCTGGTGTGAGAGTGTTTTATTCCCAGATTTTATACTCCAATAAGAAAAGGTCAAAAAATTCAAAAATGTCCAAAACACACAGGTGTTTAAAGTTGCATTGGAATGCCCATTCACAACAGTTACAAAATATTCTGTAACAGTGCAAGGGTACTGGGAAGGAAGCAGGACCCGGGTCAGGATACTTTGTGGAGGAGGAGGAAAGTCTCCAATGACAGAATCACCATGTGTGTAGATGCAGCTCCTTTAACAAAGTGTCCCAACGAAATTGATGTACATTTGATGCTCTGTCACACGCAGGAATGTGGAGGTGGGTGGTCAACATTTTGGTCAACGGGACAGGCTGAAAGAAGGACACGGGAGTACAGAGGAGAAAAGTTTAGGGCCTTGGGGGTTCAGACAGGGACCTCTTAGCAGAATTTGGTAAGTTGGTTATAAGCTGAGATGGGTGTAAGGTAAGTTTGTATTCAGTGTGTACAAAGCAAAGAGGAGAAGTTGGGGGAGGCAGAGAAGAGATATCTCTGAAGTAGGCTACAGCCATACAAGTGCAGGGACCTCTAATTAAAGGAGAGAGTGGCAGGGAGCGGTTGGCGAGTGAAGACGGCTCACACATTTGCAGCATGCAAAGGGAGATGGAAAACAATGTGAAACACAAGAGGCAGTGGAAGATGTTGGGAGAGGTGGATCACTTGTGGTGTGAGAGATGCAGAGGGAACTGATGCAGGGTTTAGGTGCAGGGGTGTTAGGTGCAGTGTTAGGCTGCATGAGCCTTTACTGGCAATTTGATCACACGGGTGCATAAATCAGAGACAACAGAGTGACAGGCAGTGTGTTGGACCCAGGAGATTGGCACTGGAATTTAGTCATGCTCTGCCGTACTGGGCCAAACACTTGGCAAGACTGGACAATATAAAATTTAAACGATTTTATTTGCCAGAACAACACAAATCTCTGGGTCTCTAACTCCCTCACATCCCCAGTCTCTGGATGATTAACTCCCTCACATTTTGGCCGTTATTCCATGTTTAAGGAGTTGTTCTGCTGTTACGGACTTGGTGAATGTCCCTTTAAGGTAGAGTTAGTTGTGTGTGTGTGTGTGTGTGTGTGTGTGTGTGTGTGTGTGTGTGTGTGTGTGTGTGTGTGTGTGTGTGTGTGTGTGTGTGTGTGTGTGTGTGTGTGTGGCATGCTTACATCAACCAAAGATAAAGGACGTAATGACGTTGTTGAAGAAGTCAGTCAGGGAGAGAGAGAGAGAAAAGGGAGAGAGACACCAGCCTGCTAGTTTCTCTATCGATGGATGAGGGACAATAACTGTGTCTGTCACTGCAATCCATGTATGGAAATTGGAAGTAATCCGGTGGAGTTCACTTTGTTGCTGACCTGTAGAAGGAAACAAGTATTTGTGTGGACGGCCACGATTCGGATGCTTTTTGGGGTGAGGAAGTCACTACCGAGTAAACACTGAGGTGTCATTTGGGTTCCATCGTGGAACATTTGGATTTCGTAATTACTCTCTATGTTCCCTACATCTACGTCTTATCTTCAGACAACGGTGGTTGTTGAAGAAGCCTTTGCTCATGTTTCACCTTATGGCTTGCGGAACTGAAGTTCAAGAACCATTCCTGGACTTGGAGTTTGGGACTTTGCCACACACACACACACACGAAGAGTTTAGTTTTTGGGGTTAATGTTCAAGTTTTAACATTTTTACTTCTAACATACTAACATTTTTACTTTTATTTTTCTTATTATCATAAGTAGTGATTAATGAAATAGTTTTTAACACTGAATCATGACTCAGTGTGTTTCTTTTGTTGCTGGTTCGTAACACTGCACAGGAGGATTCTCTGTCTATTGTACAATGCTCCCGATATTTCTGCTGAAAGGTCAGAAATCTCCCAGCAGTCACTGAACTGCTAGCTTACTATCCACAAGGGAAACCGCAGGCAACTAACCACTGACTTAGGTGCACTACTTTTGGCTTTGACCTTTGACTCCAGTGGTGAGACACTTGCACCCTGTGTGGACCTACATGGCAGGTCCACTAGCCAAACCCAAATTTGCGACCTTGCTTTCAGAAGCCGTCCTGTTGTAACCGGCAGGCCCTTCCATTGATTTCCCTTAGTGTTGGGGGGACAGAGTGAAAGCTGCCAGATGTATAAGACAATACCACTGGTCTGGCAGCTGGTCATACACTTCGAATATCTCTGACATTCAGAAACATTAAAATGCCATTACAGTCAATGAAACAATGATTAAAAAATTGTAAGAATACTTTTAAACAATCCAAAACATTTAACTATACAAAATTAATTCAAAAATTGTACCGCTACCTTCTTTGCAGACATTCCAAAATGACAGATATACTCCCTGTGCCAGGACAGATTCTCCGAATGCTTGTCCCTTCCTTGCACACTAACACCAATGGAAATCACCGGTTAGTTTTGAATGCCCATGTTAACACAGAAATCCCAAGCATACAGAGAGAAATGCCATCAGTTTCCCTCATGGTCCCACCTACCATGTGCAGATAACATTCTTTAGTCCTACATGTGGTGTCAAAGGAATTATGATGGGGATCAGACAGATGGTGGAATAGTGACCATAATTCCCGGTGCTCAGTGTGATCCCACAATTGACACGTGGATCAGCCTTTGTTTTTACTGGACAGGAAATTCTGCTCAAGACTGTGGGACACAATAAGCAACTTTGTCATTTGGAATGAGATTGCAGTGGTTGATTTGATCTGGATATGGCTTATCGTGGTGCATCTGCACCTGCTCATTACACCTGCCCCCATCTGCAGTTACTAGAATCTATGTGAAGGGCTGAACAAACTGACTCTTCACCCAGGAGTCAGGGGGGCAGGCTTCAATGGTGACTAAGCCTCAGAATGTGGGGCTGAGGCTTTGCCCCAGAACTCCCCACACCCTTTGACAAAGAGACAGGACCGTGGACAACATCTCACTGCCTATCAAATCAGGAGGTGTTTATAATAGTTTTCAAAACTAATACAATTGCAGTAGGATAAAAAAATATATATCTACAATTTACTTTCAGGGACAGTAAATGACATTGGTCTGGCCTCCACAGTTGGCCTGATCCAGTCTCTGTCCCTCCCACACCAGGAACTGAAGTACAAACTCCAGGGAGCCTGCCCAGTGCACACAAGGGAGCCGTGCTCCCTCAGGGATGTGGCCCTTGAATGAGATGTTAACCCAAGGTCTGGCCGTGCTCTCAGTTAGATGTGGACATTCATTGGTATTATTCTGAAGATGATTAGGGGGAGCTATGTCTCACATTCTGGCCAATATATATCCTTTACTCAACATTACATGAGGATGACTCAGATTCAGCCCCTCGTATTTTGCCAGACAATTAATTTTGTTGAGAACTAGTCAGAGATATGTTGCCTCTGAGTGCACACATGCAAGTACAGTGTGTGTTCTGCTTAATGATTGGGATTGGAGTAGCCTTGGTTCTGGAGTGGAGGTGACTGAGGTTGAAGAGGTTCCCATTGGTTGTGCAGCTTAGCTTGGGGGGGGGGCGGGCGTGGGTGAGGCGCAGTATTGCAACAACAAAGATTATGAAGGTTGGAGCAATGACTGTAGTCCTGCTGAAGCCCAGTCTACACTGGTGTTTGCTCTGTGGTCCACCCATGGGATTGCAACGTCATCATGTGTCAGACATAGAATGGAGATATGCTTCTGAGGGCAACTATACTTGAGAAGAATTTGTTAGTGTCTCTTGTACAACAGAGTCAAGGGTTTTTGCACTCGATTATAGATATCTCAGTCAGCATGGACAAGTTAGGCCAAAGGGCCTGTTTCCTTGCTGTATGACTCTATAGCCACTTAGAATGGCTGATGCATTTTTCTTGCTGTGGTTGTACAGTGAAGATCATCCTCCGTAGCTCTTGATGGATGGAACCAACACTGCAGTTTGAGGAGCAGCTCTTTGGCCTCTGAGAGGAAGGAGGTGAGGAGGACCCTGGGGTCAACACCCCTGTAGTTACTGCAACCATGTTTCCTTTCTTGAAGCTGATCACGACTGCAACATTACAGAGGTCCCCAGCCTGTCCTGTTCATCCCAGATGAGGCTGTGAACTTGTGTCAGGAGCCCCACTGTTGCACGACTGCAGAGGCAATTGCGCTAGCATGCACAGATGTAATACGCCAACTGGCTGAAACCTGCTCCACATCTAACAAGATGTGCAGCGAAGACTGGGCCATCTCCAACGTAAACGTTTTTCCAACCTGCCAGTGAAAATCATCTGGATATAAATCACCAACACTATCTTCACTCACATTGAGAAGGTTGGAGTTGGACTAAATTATAAACCACCTTGCTGGGCTTACTTTTCATATGGCCTTATTATCCCATTGCTTCTTTTGACTTTTTTTTTAACTCAAAGCACCAGGAAGGTTGTGCTTATTGTCCATTTTTTGAGGTGGTAACATTGAGCTATCTCTTGAATTCTATGTGGTCAAGACATTTTTGGCACTGAGAGTTTAGCAAGTTTGGTTGCATCCCAGTTACAAACAACAAATAAATTATGTCCAAATCAGACTTGGGAGAGACTTGGTCCCCCCCTAAAGACTTAAGTGTAGCTTTATCCCAAGGACCCTTGGTTCTCAGTCCCATTTAATAACCATGTGTACATGGCTTCCATACGTCCCATGAAAGGACTGTATGTAAAACCTATTTATAGTGGAATTAATTTTCTTATTCCATACTTACTTTTTATACTCAATGTAAAAACAATTTTTAAATCACATTTATTAAAATTTCCCACAAGGTAGTAGCGATGTTGAAGCTCCATCTAATGGTGGAAGTATGCAGCTGCAAGTGGAACCACGTGAAGGAGCATTTAAGATAATACCAACAACTGTAAAACCACATGTTGGGAGCATACAGGATCCCTGGTTAAGTGAAGAACAGAGTGCACCATCACCCACCCAACCAACCTACCGACCCACCCATCCAGCATCCCCTCAGGATCCTCTTGCCCTAGAGTCTGCAACCCCCGCATTAGCTTCATCAGTCACCTCAGGACCGGAGTGGAAGGAAGTACTCCTAGATCCTGCAGGACTGCCCAAGTAGCAGCGGCAAAGGCAACATTACAATGAGAATATCCTTCTGAGGCACCACTGGAGTGATGCCCAAATCAGAAGATGTACGATTATGAATGGGTTGAGACATGGTTAAGTGCTGCACTGTAGCAATTGACCTCCTTCCCTTTCTGGTTCACAACAATCTTTCTGCTTGCTCAGATTATTAGGGTATACAGATTATTGATGCTGAGCAGGAGGAAATATCTCCACCATAAGAGAGAGGACTTGGGCTGCAGGAGAACGAAGTTCGCTGTATGCACATTTGTACAAAGAGCATCTCATGACCCATCTGCTCACAAATCTGAAAACGATTTATTCACATAAATAGTTGTAATTGTTTTTCCAAAACCACTTCCATCAGGTTGGATTTCCTTACTTAACTGTTCTTAATTGTGGTAATGAAGCAGAGTTTAATAAACTGGTGGGCATGGATGTAAAAGTCCATGATGTTTCCAGTAACCAGAGTCATATTTTAGTTGGAAAAAATATCAAAGCCTTTCACCCAGTCTAGGGCCACGTTTATTCATTAATATTTTCTCACCAATTCCTTGGCCAAACTGAGCTTTAGACTTTTCTCACTCATGAGGTGCTTACCATCTGACTTTGCTCCCTTGATTTCTTTGGAAGAGTGAACATTATTAAGCCAAGCTGAGAAACAGAATACGCTGAATGGCAAATCATCTCAGCAGCAGAGGCTCTGGACTGAGCTCTCACTGAAACCTCCCAATCTGCCAGGGCAGGTACCTTGTGTTAAAATTGATGTACAGCAGAACTTCATGAGGGGCAAAGATAACGTGACTAGCCACAGTCCTCTTCCCCAGGGTAGGGGAGTCCAAAAGTAGAGGTTTAAAGTGAGTGGAGAAATATTGAAAACAGACTTGAGAGACAAGTTTTTGCACAAAGGGAAGTGCGCATATGGGAATGAGCTGCCAGAGGAAGTGGTAGAGGCAGGGATATTTATGACATTTAAAAGACTTTTGAACAGTTACATGAATAGGAAAGATTTAGAGGAATATGGGCTAAACGCAGGCAAATGGAACCATTTTTCCTTCCACAGATGCTGCCTGACTTAATGAGCATTTCCTGCATTTTCTGTTTTCATTTCAGATTCCCAGCATCTGCAGTTGTTTTTGTTTTCATAAAATTATGCCTGAAAGTTGCCTCACAGATGGATAGGGTAGTTAAGAAAGCTTATGGGATGTTAGCATAAGTCGTGGGATCGAGTTTAAGAGCCGCGAGGTAATGATGCAGCTCTACAAAACTCTGGTTAGACCACACTTACTGTGTCCAGTTCTGGTCGCCTCATTATAGGAAGGATGTGGAAGCGTTGGAAAGGGTGCAGAGGAGATTTACCAGGATGCTGCCTGGATTAGAAAGTATGCATTATGAGAGACTAAGGGAGCTAGGGCTTTACTCTTTGGAAAAGAGGAGGATAAGAGGATACATGATAGAGGTGTACAAAATATTAAGAGGAATAGATAAGGTGGACAGCCAGCACCTCTTTCGCAGGGCACCAATGCTCAATACAAGAGGGCATGGCTTTAAAGTCATGGGTGAGAAATTCGAGAGAGATATCAGAGGAGATTTCTTACCCAGAGAGTGGTTGGTGCATGGAATGCACTGCCTGGGGTGGTGGTGGAGGCTGATACGTTGGTCAAATTCAAGAGATTACTAGATAAGCATATGGAGGAATTTAAAATAGAGAGATATGTGGGAGGAAGGTGTTAGATAGTCTTAGGCGAGATTTAAAGGTCAGCACAACATTGTGTGCCAAAGGGCCTGTATCGTGCTGTACTGTTCTATAAAATTATGATTTGTGGGTTCATTACCAATCAATTTATTTTTGATGCTACATCCTAAATTTTAAAGCAGTGTTCTATTAAGCAACTGGGTTGGTCCCTCAGAGTGTTGGGAACAGGTACAGAAGTCAGGCACGGGAGCTTTTCCTGAAGTGCCAAAGAAATCCATCCATGTAATCACTGTACCAGTAAATAGTGCAGTTAATCAGAGCATCAAAGTTCTTAGGAGTGAACATCACCAAGAGCCCGTCCTGGTTCAACGACAACCGCCATGGCCATGAAAGGTCAGCAGCACCCCTACTTCCTCGGGAGGCAAAAAAAATTTGGCATGTCCCCAACGACCCTCACCAATTCTTATCAATCCTATCCAGTTGCATCCCAGCTTGGTACGGCAGCTGCTCTGTCCATGACTATAAGACACAGCTCAGCACATCACGGAAACCAGCTTCCCCTCCATGGACTCTGTCTTGGTAAAGCAGCCAGCATAATCAAAGACCCCACTCACCCCAGACATTCCCTCTTCTCTCCCCTCCCCTCATGCAAAAGATACAAAAGCCCAAAAGCATGTACCACCAGGCTCAAGGACAGCTTCTATCCCGCTGTTATAAGACTATTGAAGTTCCCTAGTACAATAAGATGGACTCTTGACCTCACAATCTACCTCATTATGACCTTGCACCCTATTGTCTCCCTGCACTGCACTCTCTGTAGCTGTTACACTTTATTCTGCATTGTTATTGTTTTACCTTGTACTACTCGATGCACTGTGTAATGAATTGATCTGTATGAACAGTGTGCAAGACAGGTTTTTCACTGTACCTCAGTACATGTGACAATAATAAACCAATTCCTATTTCTCATTTTCTTACAACAGGCAATTCCCCCCATCCTGTCTCAGATCAATCCCATTCCTCACACATTTCCCTGTAACCTGTTCTCTCTCTCTCTTACATTCCCATTGACTTTCCCACCACTCATTGACACCAGGGGCAATTTACAGCAGCCAATTAATGTACCAACATGGCTTTGGGAAACCAGAGTGCCCAAGGCAAACCCAGTGGTCACAAGGAGAATGTGCAAGTTCCACACAGACAGTACTAGAGGTCAGGATCGAACCAGGTGGTGGAGCTGTGAGGAAGTAGCACCAACTACTGCGTAGCAACAAGCTGGAGAATACTATACTGAGGAAGTGGGGCACCATGAGTCTCTTGTGTACTTTTACAGCAGACAGGAAGTATCTGTAGTCTTGTACAGCTGCACGAGACATACTGAACATAGAGTCACTTGACACGGAAACAGGCCCTTCAGTCGACCAGGTCGGTGCTAACCAACCACCCATTTACACTAATCCCTTCTCGGTCTCCCCACATTCCCATCGACCGCCCCCAGATTCTACCACTCACCCACACACTAAGGGCAATTCACAGCAGCCAATTAACCTACTGACCCCCACATCTCTGAGATGTGGGAGGAAACTGGAGCACCCAGGGGAAACCCACACGGTCACAGAGAGAACGTGCAAACTCCAAACCCAAGATCAGGATTGAACCCAGATGGTTGGAGTTGAGGCAGCGGCTCTGCGCTGCCCACAGTGAGCCCGATTCTGAAGTACCCAAACATCAATTGCATCATTACCCTCTCATTAAGCCATTTTCTGGTCCACCACAACTTCCCCAGACTCTGCTCCTGTCCTCCAGAACTGCCGATTCCCCCAGCCTCCTGGGCTGTACCTCACCAGTCTCACGTTCCTCCACCACAGAGAATCACTGCAAACTGCTCTCCCTCGTTGGGAGGAGAGGGTGGAGAAAGATGCAATGCTCATGGACTATAGTCAATTATTCCATCATCTCTTCTCTCCTTTCAGAGAATTCTCCAGCTAAACCACTGGCTGCCCTGACAGAAGTATATAAAATTATGAGGGCCAGAGACAAGAGTCAGTCTTTGTGCCCCAGGGTATAAACGTCAGATACGAGAGGGCATAGGTTTGAGGTAAGGAGGAGAAAATTTTAAGGAGATCTGTGGGGCAAGTTTTAAAGTTGTCACACAGAGTGGTAGGTGCCTCGAACACAGGACCGTGGGGGTGGTGGAAGCAGATATTATAATGTTTGCAAGATATTTAGACAGGCATGTGAGCAGGCAGGGAATGAAAGGATACAGACCACGTGCAGGCAAATGAGATTAGTTAAAGGAGCAACAAACGATCTGCTGGAGGAACTGAGCGGGTCGAGCAGCATCTGTAGGGGAAGTAAGGAATTGTCATTATGAGATTAGTTAAAATTAGCATCATGGACACCACAGACATCATGGGCCAAAGGGCCTGTTCCTGTTCTACCCCTGCCTTACACCTGAACAATCTTTCTCTGGCTTCTCTTCACACCCCCTCTGAACTCATCTCATCTGGAAGACTTGCCTCTGAAGACATTAATCCTACTTCTGTCAAACCGCTCACCACCCCTCTCCCTCCCTGACTGCTTTATTAAACAATATCGTCAACAGCACCAACCCCTTCAAGTCCACCATCGTTTCTGGCAGGAAAGTAAGTTGTGAAGACATTATGAGGGATTATAGATAGGTTAAGTGAGTGGGCAAAGATCTATATATAGTGAAAAATAAGAACAGCGAGAGATTGTACAATAATAGTGCACGATTTACATAAGGTTGGTGTACAGGGACAGCAAGTAATTAGCAAACCCAACAATGCACCTGTTCATTGATAGGGGAATTGAATACAAAAGTTATGCTTCACTTATACAGAACAATGGTGAGATCAAACCAGGAGTATTGTGTTCCAGTATTAACTTCTTCATTCAAGGAATGCTGTTGATACATTAGAACCAGTTGAAAGGAGGTTCACTGGTCTGATGCTTAGAATGGACAGGTTGTCTTGTGAGTAAAGGCTTGATAGGCTAAATTTGTATCCACTGGAGTTTAGAAGAGCAAGAACATAGAACAGAACAGCACAGGACAAGCCCACCACATCTGCACCGAACATGATACCAAGACAAATCTCTTCTGCCTGGACATGACCCACATCCCTCAGTTCCCTGCATATTCATGTATCTAACAGCCTCTTAAACACTACTATTACATCTGCTTCCTCCACTACCCCTGGCAGTCTGTTCCAGGCACCTACCAATCCTTGTGAAAAAAAACTTGCCCCGCACATCTCCTTCAAACTTTCCCCCCTCACCTTAAATGCATGTTCTCTAGTACTTGACACTTCTACCCTGGGAAACAGTGAGGGGACTTGACTGAAACACAAGAACCAGGGGTGAAGTGGGACAGGGGTGGGGCCCTGGACAGAGTGGATGTGGAGAGAATATTCCCTCATGAGGGAGAATCGACAACGAGGAATCACTTAAGAGTACTGTGTACAGTTCTGGTCACCTCATTATAGGAAGGATGTGGAAGCGTTGGAAGGGGTGCAGAGGAGATTTACCAGGATGCTGCCTGGATCAGAGAGTATTGAATATGAGGAGAGGCTTAAGGTGCTAGGGCTTTATTCACTGGAAAGGAGGAGGATGAGAGGAGACATGATAGAGGTATATAAAATATTGAGAGGAATAGATAGACAGTCAGCACCTCCTTCCCCAGGGCACCAATGCTCAAGACGAGAGGGCACGGCTTTAAGGTTATGGGTGGGAGGTTCAGGGGAGATGTCAGGGGGATGTTTTTCACCCAGAGAGTGGTTGGTGCATGGAATGCACTGCCTGGGGTGGTGGTGGAGGCAGATACATTGGACAGGTTCAAGAGCCTGTTGGACAGGCATATGGAGGAATGTGAGATGGAGGGATATGTGGGAGGAAGGGGTTAGGTAGTGTGAGGGTGGTTTGATGGACGGCACAACATGGTGGGCCGAACAGCCTGTTTTGTGCTGTATGGTTCTATAACAAGTTGCCCATTTAAGACAGACGAGGCAATTTTTTTCCTCTGATGGTGGCGAGTCGCGGAACTCTCTTCTGCAAAGGGTGGCAGAAGCAGAGTTTGTGATTAATTTTAAGGCAGAGGTACATGGATACTTGGGGTAGCAGGGATGTGTAGTTCAGGCTCAAGGGGCTGAAAGACTGCTCCCTGATAATTCTGATGCTGTATCACCTTAAAATACGACCCCTTATCCTTGCTAATTCCCACCCAATCAACTTTCCTTACCATTGTCACCTGTTGAATTAATACCCACATGCCCTAAGCAATTGTTTCAACTCCTGACTGGTCTTCACTACTGAAACAGCCTTTATGCAAGTTACACTGATATTGTGAGACTGTTGGAAACTATCCCCTCTCATTCTTCTGAACTGGTCAATCAAGCCAAAGGCTGCAGGTAGTCCACCCTCCCTGAACACCTCACCTCTCTAGCTGAGTGGCACTACTCTTGGCTAGTTTCTTCCCTCAGCCACACAATCATCCCTGATGGCTTCTCGTCCCTAGGGTCCCTGGAATTCATCTTTCATCTGCTCTCATTTCTCACCTTTGGGTTTTTCATTGATGGCATCACCCAAAACTTGCCACGTTCAATGTGCACATTTTGAACTCAGCCAAACCTCTCTCAACTATTCCACTATCTTTGATTTGTTGCTTATGCAGTGTCCAGTATTGAACAATCAGAAATTTTGTTCTACTAATTATTGAACAGACAAAAGCTTGTCTTCAGCTCAAATTCCGTTCCCTTGTCAATGACTCTATCGTTCTCCTGGGCCACTATTTAAGACCAAAGCTGACTGTTGGTAACTTTGACGCCCCAGTTAACCCTGAACTCAGCTTCTCAGCCCCGACATTACCAAGATGTCAATTCCACCCCCAAAGCATCATTGGTTTTCAACCTTGCCTTTGATCTTCTGCTGCTGAAACACACATCAATGCCTTGACCACTTTCAGACTCAATTATTGCATTGCTCTTCCATTCTAGATGAACTTGAGCTCACCCAAAGCTCTGCTGTCTGGAAACCAATTGCAACAAGCCCTGTACCCACTGACTTAATCAGTTCCAGGTGCAGAGTCAATGAGACAATCGTTGTACCTTTGAAGGTCTCCAGCCATCTGCTCAATGTAATCACAACCAACTCTTACAGCTCATAGATCTCCACACTCCTCCAATCCTACCTTCATGCACACAGCTGATTTCCTTTACGTCACCACTGGCAGCAGTGCTTTCAACTGCCTGGACCCCAAGTTCTAACAACTCCCACCCAGTCTCCTGAAGCTCTAGTTCCACTTCCTTCCTTGAAGACACACCTTAAAGCTCATCTTTAACCAAGTTATTCGTCACTTCCTAATATTTCACAGGCAAAACTTGCATTATAACAGATGTGACTTTTTAAAATTTTGTAAGGGGACAATATAAATCCAACTTTTTGTAGTTGTTGCTGTCCTTGGGGATCATCCTGCTTTGTTAGGCCCTAAGTAAATAATGCACACCAACTTACCTGATCTTTTCATGACTAACCCCATTTTATCTAAGTCCAATAGACCTACTGGATGTAATCTTCCTTCTGCGAGCCATGTTCTCAGAATCAGTAGAATTAAATACAATGAACAAAAAATTACACACTTGCGTTATCTAAAAATTTTATTTTGTTTTTAGTATTAATTAGAAAAGAGTCCAAAATCCCAAATTCCCAATAATATCAGACTCTACTGTTAGGCACTTTGATAGATGTGTTCACCTTCTTGTTATATTTTCTCCTTTTAATACTGCAGTAATAAGCCACAGAATTCACCAACACTCTTATTGGGAACCATCAGTGAGGTGCGTGGAGTATTTTCCATTGGACAGTTTGCCGCGGTCATGTGTTGAATGGTTGAACTTTTGCATCACTTCCTTATGGTACTGTGCAGAGGTCTGAAAGGCAGGTCAGGGCAAAAGGGCAACCGTGGTTATCTGAAGCCACCAATTCCTTCCCTGGAGACTACCTCTCATTTTAACTTTTTTCAGCAGTTTCACAATGAGTGAGTTGACACAAGAACTCTGTTCCCCACTACCTTCTCTCCATGTGTCCCATCTGACATACCCAATGATCATTTTGCTCACAGCCACTGTATGATGTTGTACATGTGGGACTATATGGAATGTGCAGTGTGCTGCATGGAGTGCGGCTTGATGCAATGTTCTGTTGTGCAGAGATGCACAGTGGTAAGTTTGCAATGCAATGATGCATTTTTTCACAGTGTATCTATGGAGGTTGGGTGCAGTGCAGTAGCATAGGTGAAAGATGTGCATGGGGAGGGGGTACCTGCATGGGATACAGTGTAGAATGATGGGAACTGTATGAACATCAGGTGTTCTCTAGATGCAGTTACTGCAGTCTTCACTACCTGGGGCTGCACATTGTCGGTGCAGTGCACAAGATCGCATGTGCGCAGAGGTCACATTCTACAGAAACCTGAAGCATTAACCACCGTTATTGTAAACATATCGCAGTTTTTAAACAGTGAAAATAAATCAAAACAATGTACTTTTTAATGAAAATAAATAAAACTATGGGGCACTGAAAGGCATTCGGTACTGCGCCATCGCGATGTAGCACCTCTGTACATCAGATGGGAATACTGCTTCTTTACGATACTGAAGACTCCGCTTAACTAGCTCTAATACTAAACACTCAACTCATTTCATCAGCAGAAGCCTTATAGGAGTCAGTGTGGCATCAATGAATGCACCCAACATTAAGATAATTTAATGCATTGTTGTGGCTGCAATATGAACACAAGGGGAATCCGGCATCAATGCAGAAAAGATTAGGTCCCACTGCAAAAACAATGAGTATTAGGATAGCTTGGGCCAAGTGTCTATTTGCAAGTCTGAATCCACCAACATTCCTGCCCGATTACGGCCACAGAAAAATTAAACTCCTACAGCTCTCCTTCGAGTGTGCACACCAATCATCAAGGCATTTTGTGACTAACATCAAAATAATATAATCACACTGACCATGAGCATGGAGGAAGCTGGTATCTTGGCCCCGACAGTCAGTGCTAGTGACTAGTCAGAACTCCTGAAAGTTAGTACTAACAATAAAAATTTTTTCTTTAAAAAAAGACAGCTACACAACTTCTCTCCTGAATTCTAATGCAAATCGCCACTGAGATACATAATATACAAAAAAGGCATAAAGCAGAACATCCCAAAGCCCCGCTCACCCAATACAGTACGTAATGTCCTTAGGAGACAAGCAACTGGCAGACCGAACTGCATGCTGGGAGAAGTCCAGATTCCACAGAGGAGGCAGCTAATCTGTCTTTCAATCTGCAATTCAAGTATTGAAATGTAGAGGGAAGGAAGAGGGACCACTTTTTGTTTTGGAGATTTAAAAGCAGCATCGACCTTGCTTGTGTGGGTTGGCTGGTGACAGGCACGTTGTGATGCCTGAGTTGGGCCTGCCAGCTGCTCCGGCATTTCAAATGTAGACCGTAATACTTGATTCCGAATCTTTGGGGGCAGAGGGGAGTCATTGAGGAGAAGAGCTAGCGATTGCTTTTCATCGCGTCCTTGGCTGCCAAAATCAGCGGCGTCAAACTGGACAAGGGCTTGGCCAGCTTCAGGAAAGGATGCTGTGAGACAAAATGAGAAAGATGATTGTGGTTAGCTGAATTCTTTGATTGACAAATATCGACAGAAATTAGCAGTTAGTACATTGCTCACTAAATACAGTGATTGGTTACAACAGACAGGTAGGAAAACAATGCATGTTAAACTTGGAGAGGGAGAAGTTCCCAAGGCTCAGAGATGCAGGAGTCCGTAGCTGTTGGAACCTGGAGCAACAATATCTGCTGGAGGAACTCAGCGGGTCAGACAGCATCTGTTAGGGGTGGGGTGGAGAGGTGTGGGTGGAATTGTTGAAATTTTGGTTTGAAACTCTGCTGCATCAGTACTGAGAGTGGAGAGGGGGGAGATGGCCAGTATACAGAGGAGAGGGGGAGTGGTGAGACAGGAGCCCAAGGTGGTTGGTGGACTGAAGAGGGGTCAAAGACGATGGGCAGGTTGTGCCAGATAGGGGAAGGGGATGGAGTTCGAGAGTCCATTTGCCCAGTTTCCTCCAAATTAGTTTTCCAATTTTGAGGAAAGCAGGTGATATCTTGGCAAAGTTTTCATAAATGAGTGGGAGTCGGAGAAATCCCTCATGAATATTGGTGATGTTGAATGATGGCAGGTGGGAATAAACAGTATTTACAACACACGTGCATATAAATAAAGATTGTCTGTTTGGGTCTGGGCACCTACCAATGTGAATTTTCATGTAAAATAAAAGCAAGCATTTTGAGAGATTGATATTGGCCTGAAATTTCAGATCAAGATATGATCAATACCTGCAGTAGCTCCTTCCCAGAGCCCCGTTTCTCCACATCCATCTCCAGGCAGCGATTCAGAAAATCACGGAAGATTCCAGAGAGTTTCTCTGGGTTCTGAAGCTCTGGAGTCCCATTAGTGGCGATGAGATACAAGGCCTGCAATGTACGTGTATAAATGAAGTATTGCTGGACCAAAAAGGCAGGGTGGAGCCTTGTGGCTCAATAAATCCCCGTTGCCTCTTCCTAGTCTCCAGCATAGATCCCAAATTTGGTAAGAGGAACAGCATAAAGATTCAACTAATTAATACCCCTCAAATGACGTTGAACCTGTCAGTACCGTGAGAAAGTAAACCTCCGTAAATGCCTTATTGAACACAAGACTAAGCAGATACAATGATGAGAACAGAAGCTGGAAATCTTGGGAACAAAGCTTGAAAACACACACCACCAGGCTCAAAGACAGCCTCTATCCTGCTTTTACAAGACTCTTGAATGGACCTCTTGCACATTAAAGATGAACTCTTGACCTCACAATCTACCCTCGTCTTGGCCCTTTTGTGCTGGGTTGTGGGATCAATGGTCCCAGTCTTTGGACCTTGACCACAAGGGCATTGAACTCCACCATGCTCCTACTCCCAACCACTGATTTGTATCTCAAATTTATTTACCTTCCTTGGTGCTTTAACTCTCAATACCCTAACAAAATTCTAACAGAGTATTGAAATTTTCCAGCTTCTGTACTTCTCTGGGTGGGGAGAGGAGGGGCTGGGCGGAGGTGAAGAGTATTCCAGATTCCATTTGAATAGGTGATGCCCAACATAACCCTGGAAATGCCCCAGCTTGAATTTTATTATGTGACCTCATTCTGGACAGTGACACCGGAAAAAGAAACATTTCATGGTATCCACCCAATAGAAATCCTTCGAGCACCTTAAACATCTTGCTAGTCTAAAAGATTAGGGGGTATACAAGGGAGTAAAAGGTCTATATAACCTCTTTTCATAAATCAACCCTTTTAGCGCCAGCATCATCCTGAATGACGTGCAGAACAATTTCACAATCCTGAAGTCTGGAACCCAGAACTGAATTATTCAAAGCAGGCTCCAATCAAAAATTTATACCACTCTAGAATAATTTCCACTCCATTATATCCCAACAATCCATTATTCTTAATTATTTTTCTATACATAGAGCTCGAAATCTCCCATTAGCCCTGGCTTCCCATCTACCTGATCTCTCTCCCATTTATTTTTTCTTGGATCCTGAGTGCAGGATTTCAGGTTTATTAATTGCCCATTCAAGACTCCTGCCATCCCCTGCAGTCTATCCAGGGAGGCCACTTTTGATGGAAAGATGATAAAAGCAACTGTAACAAAAGGTTATTTCTTTAAAATATTCATATTTCCAGGAGTGAGTGAGGAATTTCTCCTGTGAAAAAATATTAAAGCAAAAAGTGTACCATTATATATAACAATCATGCCCACATAAAACATTGATCAGATCCATCTCAGACACTGGCCATGAGCAAGGAGGCAGAGTCTGGCTGGAGGTGAAAGGGACCTACTATGCGTTAAATTCCTCACAATTTGCAATGCCCATGTCTTCCTGCTCACCTGAAATGAAAACCCAACCCTATCTTATTCCATTTGGTGTACAAGTCCAAAGATCCTTGAAGGTGGCAGAACAGGTAGATAACGCGGTTAAGGAGGAACAAGGGATACTGGCCTTCATTAGTTGGGCATTGAATGTATGAACAGGACGATTATGCTCCAGCAATGGTCAGACCTCAGCTACAGTACTGCATGCAGTTCCGATCACCACACAATGAGGATGTGATAGCATTGAAGAGTGTGCAGAGGAGATTCACCAGGATGTTGCCTGCACTTCAGTTATGAGAAGAAACTGGAGAGGCTGCATTTGTTCTCCCTGGAGCGGAGGAGGTTAAGAGGGGATGTGGTTGAGATATATAAAATTATGAGGGGTATAGATAGGGTAAAATGCAGGAAACTAGTTTTATCTACATCTGATATTGGGAATAGAGGACAAAGATTTAAGCTAAGGGGTAAGAAATTAAGGGGGGGGGGGGGCGGCGGGATCTGAGGGAAACCTTTTACACCCAGAGTGTGGAGGGTAGCTGGAAGGCACTGCTGGAGAGAGTGGTGAAAGCAGAGTCGTTGACAGCATTTAAGTGTCTAAACTCACCAAGGCATAGAAGGTTATGGGCTAAGTACCGGTAGATGGGATTAATATGGATGGGTGCCCACTGGTTAGCATGGATGGTGGGCTGAATGGCCTGCTTCCATGCTGTTGGTCTGAAAATAGAGGCAATGATAGGGAGAGAGGAAAGTACAAGATCAGATAGGATTCTGCAATCTTTTGGCTAGGCCCAAATGCAATGAAACCTCTTCTCCCTCCCCCTCACCCACCCACCCCCTCCCCCTGCCATACCTTTCAATTCTCCCAATCTTTATCACACCATTTGTCTCCATTACCTCCAGTGTAGTCCATTCCACACATTTATCATCCCCTGCTCCATAAATAAATAAAGCCATACATTTTCAGAAGGAGCCAGTCTTTATATAAAAAAAAGAGCATGAATACATTACAATCTCCAAGTCTTACCTTCAGCAATGTGAATTATCCCAAGTTCCTTAACTTCTATTTACAGTTATGACGACTTAAAAAGACACAATATGCTTTATCTCTTTACATCCAAGACCACCAGTGGGAGTAGACTCACCCTCAGCGGATTCTCATTTAGATAAGGGGGCTCGCCTTCCACCATTTCAATGGCCATGATCCCCAACGACCAGATGTCAACCTTGGGACCATAAGCTTTCCTTGTCACCACCTCTGGTGCCATCCAGTAAGGTGTGCCTACCATGGTGCTGCGCTTGCTCTGCTCTGGTGTAATCTGGGCACAGAAGCCAAAGTCGGCTTTATGGGCACAAAGAAAATAAAACCATTAACGTTAAAAGTATTTATTGGGGTAACAAGTGATCCTACTCTTAACAGAGATTTAAGTAGTTGGCAGTTTCAGAATATTATTCCTTCAGTGGGTAACACTAGTTTCTTAGAGTGAATTACTATCATAGTTCATGGAAAGAACACCCCTTGTAACATATGGATGCATCTCCTTTTAAACTAGCCAATGTATTGAATGGTGAGCAGCATTGAAGGGATCACAATATGTGCTGCTTGTCAGTCTTGGTCTCTACAGTTTTTAGCATCAATCTTTGCTCAGCCAAGAACCTCAGGATCAGTCAAACTAAGAATCTCAAAACAAAAAAGGTAACAAAATATCAAAACTACAGATTAAAGTCTTATATATAATCTGTTTTGATGAAGGGGCTTTGACCTGAAACATTAATCATTCTTTCCACAGATGCTGCTTGACCTGCTGGGTGTTTACAGCATTGTGTTTTTATTTCAGATTTTCAGCATCTACAGTTTTGATTTAAGGTTTTCTACAATTCCTGTACAATTCCCAGATCTAAGGCTAATGAAATCCTCTAATGGCAAGGAAGAAAGTTTCAGCACCATGGGAATCAAACTGTCACTTACTGAGTTTCACAGATCCATCCATTCCCAGCAGCACATTATCACTCTTGATGTCTCGATGAATGACCTGGTTTGCATGAAGGAACTCCAATGCTTGTAGGCACTGTCCAGGGAGAAAGTAAAGATTGGGCACAGCTTTGTATTTAATAAGTTATCGTGCAGGAAATATCAAAACAAAAGTTGTGAATGAGATGTGCAGACTTATTCTTTCATTACAGTGCTTCAGTTGTAAGGAGAGACTGGACAGGCTGGGTTTGTTGTCCTTGGAGAAAAGAACTGAGGGGGACCACACTGAGGTGTACAGAATTCTCAGGGGCAAAGACAGGGTAAATAGTAGGAAATTTTCTCCTGCATAGCATAGGTGAAAAACATTAAAGGGCATGGGTTTAGGGTAAGCTGCAAGAGATTTAGAAGGGATATGAGGAACAATTTTTTCCACCGAGACGGTGATTGGAATCTGGACCATTCTGCTTGACTGGCTGGTGGAAGTGGGTATTCTCACAACATTCATGTAGTAAATAGATGAGCACTTGAAATCACCAAGGCAGAGATGGCTTCAGACTGTGTGCTAGAGTTAGTGTAGATGAGTAGTTGATGATTGGCATGGATACAGTTGGCCGAAAGGCCTGTTTTCGTGCTGTTTTCACCTTTAAAAGCCACCTTTGTTCTGTCTTCCACATAAATGCAAGCATATGTGAGAAGAGAAAATCAGAAGCTCATTTTTCAAAAATGACTGACAGTACATAATAAATTTTTTTTGCAGCTTTTAGAAGCAAAGAGATCAGCTAAATGTGAAGAGGTGTACAAGACAGAATTTCCCCCATCCTTTAATCACAGTACTATCCATCAGGCAATTGTCAATCATATGTATAAAAAGAAATACAAATGCACAAAGTCAGAAGTCACAAAAGAATACCAGAAATTGACAGCTGATTCAATATTTTCTTTTGAAACAAGGGATCAGGAGAGGCTGAAACCCGTGACACAGCACAGAAATTCCAGTGAGGCAGCTGTGGAATCTGCTTCAGAAGCCTACTGCTCCAACCATGTTGCCACGACAAAGATCTCTGCAGCTCTTAACTCCTCTGTGGCAGCTCCCCACAGCCCTCAGTACCCTGACCTTTCAAAAATGTATCTACCTCATCTTTACTGGGGGTGTGCAAACAAATGTTCTCTCCCTTTATTTTCCAACTATGATTAGTACAAGTTTCCCTATTAGTACAAGAAAGGTGCTGAAGAATTGGAAAGAAACTTCCTATGGGCACTTACCTCCCTGCACACAGCAGCAATTTGTGCCTCATCCATACAGGTTTCTGTAACGACATCAGTCAATGAACCTCCAGCAAGATATTCCATCACAACGCACAGCTCGTCTCCTACCAGGTAGCTAGGACAAAAAGGCAAGCCTTGTTTGTAACAGAATGGTCCATAACAGCAAGAGCATTGCAGGTAAAGCTTGTCAACTATATTTCCAGCGCAGCTTACACACCTTTTCCTGTGATATAACACTAAGGGAATATAGACTTACCAGTCACAAGGCAACAGCCTCAGCTAAGGAAACAGCAGAGAGATATTCAAAGAGGAATTATTTCACTACATTTCTCTGCAATGGGGATGGATGGGAGGAAGCATAAAGCAAATTCTGACTGGGGGACTGTGCAAACAAACGTTCTCTCCCCATTACCTGTCCAGGAAATTGACAATGTTGCTGTTCTTCAATTCTTTCATCACCAGGATCTCATTGATGATCAGCTCTTTCTTTGGTTGTTTCTGCAGGTTGATCTGTTTGATTGCCACCTGGGAAAGCACATATATGGCATGGTTATGTAGCATGTCCAAATCCAGCATCATCCCAGTGTAACCCTGTCACAGATAGAGGTACTCTCCATACAGGCAGGAGCAGACATCACCACTATCCAATCCTTACTTTTCAAAACTAGATAAACCGTCTCCCTCATCTTCCCACAGCTAATTTTCTCCTACATGGAAGGTAGAGTTTTTGGCAGGCTGTGGGTGGCAAGAACAGTTCTCCAAGACATTCATGATAAAATGTCCAAGTCTACTTTTTCAATGAGAACATGCTGTCACACAATATGAAACAGCACTTTTGGCTTTGTACAATTCTTCACAACACCAACAGAACATTAACAAGCCAATTTTACTGCCCTTTTGGGCGATAGAATAAACCTGAGATCAGTAATGGGCAAAGTCCACATAAAGCACCTCCCTATAGATCAGTTATGGACACAACGAGAGTAAAGCTTTTTTCCAGAAAACAGGACAGGTTCTCCCGGGTTATAAACACCTCACATGGACACCCCATACATAAGAACAAGCATTTGGGAGACTGGTGGGATGGATTTTCCAGCTGCTGCAAGCATCTTCTGTTGAGTGGGAATGGGACACTTCCACGAGCCTTCTCTCCCTTTGATCCACAACGACTGGAGGCTGGATCGAGCTGGAAACACTAAGGAGACTCACTCGTTCACTGAGTCAGTGAGGCCGGCTGGTGGCCACTCCTCCTGTGTCTGCTCACTCTGTCTCAGCTGTTTTTGTGATCTTCTCCCACACGCTGTCGTTTTTCATTTCCTACTAAGGAACAGTTTAGGTTATGAACCGTTCTCTGGAATGGAAACCCGTTATAACCTGGGGACTGCCTGTAATAGTTATGGTACATCTAAGACATGACTGTAATACTTGAAGCTCACAGCTTGTAGGTTTGGTGCACCTTACTGTTCACAATGCCCTTGTATCTTAGAGACAAGAAATTGTTTCTTGCTCTGGATTTCAGCATCTACAATCTGCTGAAGGAACTCAGCGGGCTGAGTCTGTTGGGGGGGGGGCAAAGGAATTGTTGATATTTTGAGTTGAAATCGGGACCCAACCCAAAATATCAGCAATTTCTTTCACTGCCCCCCCCACCTCCCCCAATACTCAACCTGCTGAGTTCCACCAGCAGATTGTTGCCCTGGTACCTTGATGCATGGAAGTGAGAGTCCCCAATTCTAGCTTAGTAACAGACAGATTCCAGGTTTAGCAGTAACGTACCTCCTGTCCTGTGGCTACATCAATAGCTGTGAATACTGTCCCAGAGGCACTGTAAGGAAAGAGATAGAATAATAAGATATTTTCATCAGTGCACTAATAAGAATTGTAACCTTTCTCAATGGTAAGTATAATCTGGATTCCTAACATGAAGGACAGTCTTAAAATGGAGAGACAACTATGATCAGGGCTTTAAGGAGAACCTTAAAAGATCAGTAATATTCTACCAGTTTTCAATAACCTAATACATCCATCCTGGCAATACTTACATAGAAGCTGAAGAATTGGAACTCACCCCTGTCCAATTTTCTCAAATCTGGTATATTTCTTCTTCGGATCTCCAACACTCACAATACTTCCTATACAAAGATGCACAAATGGGTTTATGAAAATGCAATAAAAAGCCACAAGACAGTCAAGTGGCTCACAGATGTTCTCCAATATCCAGATCATTACACATGAATATATTGTCCTTCAGTACAAATCAAACTCTCAATTACAAAAAAACCCTTTTTCAAATTTAGAGATTGGAAGACCACCTCTATGAAACTCATCCTTTCCCCACTGAGCACTGTCACTTGCATCTCAAACTTCCCAACACCTCAATGAACAGTACTCAGTCGTGGGATCAGCAGTAATCCTTGAACCAGTTCTGCATGCTGTCATTTCATAGATGATCTGGATATTACTCCATTTACCTGACCAAGTTCCATATCCTTAAAAACCTTGGCCTGACAAAAATGCAATTTTATTGGCTTTGCCAGAGGAACAAGTTTCCCCTTTGTCCATCTCAACAATTATCTTACAAATTCTTAATTGGCTTACATCATTAAATCACCTATAATTAAAAACAAACTTTGTCTATGCATATGCTTTCATGATTTTATGCTTTTAATCCCCAGTACAATTTATATGATTCTGCACTGCACTCCCTGAAAGATGAATATATCTTCCAAAGGTGGTATTCAGAATGAGCACAGCACCCAGATGCAGCACTGGGCCTTCATTTTCCACCTCTCAAATGTACAATCTTCAATTACAGGCAATTGCTCTAAAATGGAGAGCTCAGTTACTCATTCTTTCAGTCCCCTAAATGCACAACACCCAATTAGAATTCTCACAAATGCAGTGCTTAATCTCCCACTTCCCCAATGTACAGCACACAATTATAGACAGAATCCACCTGCCCCAATGCTCAGTACTCAATTACAGCAAGGATCAACATTACCATGTGATCGAAAGTCAAACATTGCTCACAGCCTGGGTCACCTTCATCTCTCCAGTATACAGCTACTCCATCACATTCCTGTCCATTTTACTAGATCCCAGATTTTACTTGTTTCATTTTAACCAGTGGAGTGGGGTCCTCTAATCATACTTAGATGGTTTATTGAGCAAATCACAAAACTGAAGTAGAGGCTGCAAAGATGGCATGTGCAAATTTCAAGAACAGAGTATTAAGCAGAGCTTATTATTTATCAATTGCAAAAGTGTTTGCAGTCACCCAATGTCCCTGCCTTTAACTATAATAAGATGGGACAATCAGATAAATAATGTTCTTCCATAATCTGCTAGTTAGCTCCATAAGCAAGCACAAAGTGTGATTGTCCACTTGAAAGAAAAGGCACACGACAAACTACCAATAATGTAGTGTCATAAAAAGGCAGAATGCATCATTCTCAAGGGCTCCTGTTTTAAGTTTGAAATTCCATGGGTTGACTGTTTTAGGAGTCAAGTGAAATATTTCAAGACGGCACCCAGTCACAATAAGTGACACCTTAAACCAATGCTCAACTCACTTCGACACGAGTGTAGTTACTGTATGTTTATCTCAACTGTTAAATTGTTTTGTATGCCAAATATCTGATATATTACAATTCTTCCCAAGCTCTTTCCATGAACTCCACTGGTGCACTAGGTGAAGATCTGACACATCAGCACTAAGTTCCAACACCACACAAAATCTGAATATCTTGCTTTATACTTGTAACAAAATAGTACCCATAACAACATTTATACCAGAGGATCTCTTGTAAAGATTGTCAGCACTTACTCAATTTTTCCATAATCTCATCATCAGTCATCTTAGTTTTCTTTTTCACTTTGTCTAATCCCTTTGAAGTGCCATCACCATCTGGTTCCCTGCTGGCAGCAGGTGGGATTGGATCTATCACCGAACGTGTGTAAACCTGAAAAAAGGTAAATGCTGCTGTAGAAACTGCAATATTATGCCAATACACACACACACGCACAAGACGTTAATGCATACACACATCAGCTTTTTAAGATTTCCTCAGATCTCACACTCCATCTCTCCTAATATTACTAACATGCTGGAATACAGCTTCCTGGGTGCCAAAACTCTACAATACCCAAGCCAGATGAGCATTTGAATTTAGGCACTCACACACACTAGTTGGTCATTGAACTTCAGCACTGCCTTTAGCACCCAAGTCTCAAACTCATCCCACAGGCATGAATGAAATAAATGGGGAAAACTGCAAGTGTTCAAAATCTGACCACCAGAAATAATGATGAAAATAAGAGTAGAAAATCTAAGGATGCCATAAAGTCACAGCACAGGAACAGGCCCTTCAGGCCACTGAGACAGAAGCGACCATCAACTACCCATTTTAAACTAATCCTACCTTAATCTCATTGTTTTATTCTCTCCACAATCTCATCAACTCCTTCCATATTCTACCACTCACACACTAGGGACAATTTACACCAGTCAATTAACCTACCAATCAGCACGTTCTTGGGAAGGAAGAGGAAACTGGAGCACCTGGGGGCTGTCACCTGCTTGTTCTGCTCCAGAGAAACCAAAGTCTGGAGTGCAGCGCTGACAAACACCACAGTTTCATTCACCCCTCGAAGCATCAGTACGAGCAAGTCAATAGCCACCCTTAATACCAGAAACCTGCAGCTATCAGACATGCACACTTTTTTTTTTAAAAAGGAAAATCATACTTGCCATTCAGAATGAGCTCCTGAAGACTCAACTGAGAAATATGAATCCTGCCAGGATGACCAAGCAGTGCAAAGAAAGAAGTAATATTTAAAGATAGGCTTAGATTAGGGACAGGTTTGGGTGTTCTGGGCAGTTGAGTGGAAGAAAATAAAAGGATAAAAGGGAATTGCTCGTGAAAGAGATGCAAAAGCTTTTACATCTCCCTTCCCACTGTCTGAGTCCCAAACACTCCATTCACTTCAGAGCGATTTATTTGTATTACTTACAATTCAGTATACGAGAATAATCGGCCAAAATGTGGTCTCCTTCAGATTGTGAAAACCAAACTCAGATTGCATTACCACTATGTGAAAGACTTCCATTTGACCCATATGTGACCTCAAGCTTCCAGTCATTCGAATTCTCCAATCTAACCTGACCTGTGTCCTTGGCCTCCCACACTGTTCCAATGAAGCTCAATGGAAGCTTGGGGAAAATCTCATCTCTTTGATTAGGAATTTTACAAGCTTTCAACTTTAATGAGTTCAACAATTCCAGATCATAACCACTGCCCCAGCAGGTACTGGCAAAACATTGTTTCCCCCATTTCACCTCATCTAGACACAGTGTATTTCTTGACTTGTTCCACAGCCACCTGCTTTTGCCCAATACCAGCAGCCAAGCAAATGTAATCTCTTCTGCCATCCATCTTAAACCTTTTGATTTTTTTTTAACCTCTTTTCTTTCCCTGCCTCTGTACTTGCTTAAAATCTGTTACATCTTAAAAACTTTTACTCGAACTTTTTCGGTTCTGGTGAAAGACTATTAATACAAACAAAAATAATTTCTCTTCTTAACAGAGTCAGCAGATCAGACAGCTTATTTCTAGCATTCTCTTTTTTGTCTTCAGTGTCTCAGGCATCTTGCTTGTGTGATATTAGGAGCTCTATCCACAGCACTCCACCGATAACACCAAAGATTGTTAAAAGTGGAGGGAGCTCCCAATTAACCAGAACAGGCCTCTCTTATAAATTGCTACAGTATATATTCAATGATGAAATTTGCACCAGTAAAAATGTTAAATGCTGTTCAATGCAGATAAAAGGTGGGAATTAAGACTGCACGTGGAGAAAGGCAGGTATAGAGCAAAGGGGGCAATAGGCCCTATACATCAGGCACTGAACACAGAAGCACAGAGATAAATGATACACAATCGCTGAGTTACCTAGTGAAGTTTATCCCATGAAAAAGATATGATAGCCTTCAAGGAAATCTAACACCAATTATGACAAACTGCTCAAAATTCTAAGACTTCTGAGTGCAGTCAAGAAGTAAAGTGGTGATTCTAGCAGAACTATTACAAAGGGTAAATATTGAAGCATTATTTCCATTAGCTGCTTTGTAATGAAGTATAATCTTCACATTTATCCAAGAAATATGGCTGACAGACACATTTCCAAAAAAAAATGCGGATCTCTAAACGGAATACATCCTAGAAGTGACTCGTAAGCATGATACCCAAGAGGAAATTAAACACAAGCGCATGAAAACCAGCATGCAAAGTTGAGGGCAGACAACTTGAACAAAGATCTCTCTAGCCCGAGCACAGCTTGGGCAGGTTCAAGAGTACTCACAGATTTGGTGCACTCTGGCCGTGGGGCAATGGCTGGAGGGAGGGCCTCATCATCATCATCTTCCTCCGGAACGGTTGGTACATTTGAAGGTTCGGTGCCTTTTGAACTGCGCTAAAACGAGAGGATTACATTTTAGAACTCCTACACACAAACTGCATCACATTCTTTTCCCTCATACCCATAGTTCACATGTACCAAAGTCTTGCACTGACTTGTACAGGTGAAGTGTTTCCTCCCATATCATTCAATTATACAATTTGTCCTTGATACATAACCAGATTCCCATTTATACTTTAAATTTGGTGAATTTTTTTTCCCTCATCTAACCAACAGAAAGCCCTCACAATCCACTTTGACAAATATACACAAAACAACATGTCACCACTTAATGAATCACAACACTGACCTTTTAAAGTTCAATGATCTCACAAATACGGACTAACCAATCCATTCTACGCAGTTTCCTAAACACATGCAGTTAGAGACAGTTGGCTGACACACAATGTAAGAAAAGATACAAGATACTCACCTTTGGTGTACCAGCAGGAAATCCATCTTGCTGGTCTAAATAAAAGAGAGAGATTTTAAACCAAAGGCTTTGCATTGTCCATAATGACTATTTAATAGGGTTACCCAAGACCTGACGGGAAACATTTCTTCCACTCACCCACCCACCCTTTCAATATTCCACTTCATGACCTTACCTGAGAAACTCAGATACTTCTGTTTCACCGTAGCTTTGGAATCGTAGAACTTGAGCACATCAAGCACAGCCTGAGGATTTTTCTTCTGTTCCAGTTTGGTGATATTGGAAGTCTGTAATAGCCGAGCCCACTGTTCGGGCATTCCCTGTAAAACAACATCACTTCAGCTTCATAGGTTCACAGACACTGGGATTCATACGCTAAAGATGAACTCTTGATCTCCCAATCTACTTCGCCGTGGTCCTTACATTTTATTTGTTTACCTGCACTGCACTCTCTCTGTAGCTACAACACTATATTCAGCATTTTTGTTTCTTTGTACTACCTCAATGTACTTGTGTATAGCATGATCTGACTGGATGGCAGGCAACCAAAAGCTTTTCACTATAATTGGTACATGTGACAATAATAAACCATTATTCATTACACTGGGCCCACAACTCAACCCATTAATGCTCAAGAAGATTGAACTGACCAGTGTGTGTTGGGGCTACTAATTAAGCATTTAATTCTCCTTGCCCAAGCCATATGTTTATTAAGGCCTAGAACCAATGTTCAGCTAGATCCTGAGCCAATGGAAACAGAACACTTCAGATGGCATTTGAGCACTATGAGAATAACTGGGCAACAACTCACCCATCCCAAAGGGCACATCTTTGGCTTCAATTCAATACATGCACAATGCAGAATAGAGACAGGGAGAGTGGTAACCTTGACTGAAAACTATTTATATGTTGTAGGAAAAATCTGGACAACAAAATATCAGAATTATATTCATTAATGGGAAAGCCCATTGAATAAAAATAACAAGTTATGCTTTATCTGAATAAGGATGAATGTTGTGCTTCAGTTACCCAGAACCTGTCTGGAGTGCAGTTTTCAGTCTGGGTACTGCACCCTGTAAAGATATTTTGGGCTTGGATAGGCTATGGTATAGATTCACCAGAATGACCCAGGCATCAAAAGGAAGTTTGACCTTCATTTGTATTTAAAAGTTGAAGGTGACCAAACAGAAGTTAATAAAGAAAAAAGAAATTTGGTGTAGATGAAGTAACCTCGTCTCTGGTGGGAGAATCGAGAAACAGGGTCTCTCTGCCAGAAGATAAGCACAGGGACATGAATGAATATCTAATAGCAATCAGAAAAACCTGCCTTGGCAAAGTGGAAATTTGTTCAATCAGCATCTCAATAGGAGAGCTGCACTTGGTGGCTGGTATCACAAACCTTCCAAGACTACGGGCAGGCGGTTTGTGTGACCTTCAGATGGTTTGACGCAATAGGTGGTGACTGCCAGCAACTTAATTGGAATAGGGCCAATTCCAGGTCAGCCAACAGTCAAGTCAGAATGACTACAAAAACATAATTCATTGCACATCTCAGTATGTACTCACTGTGAATTCGCCTGTCACAGCATCGAACCCAACATGGATTGTATGTTCAAAATCTGACGGAGGGGATATTTCTGGCCGTTCTTTTTCTCTCTTCTTATTTCCTGTAAAAACAATGCAATGCTAGAGCAACTGTCAATCAAAAAAAGCAGGAGGAACAAATTCAAAAGTACTTTTATAGCTAAGTGGACAATTTCTCTGATCTAGCTAGAGGCTGTCATGCATACTTCACTTGGAGGTTACCCAGAGGGAGAATTGAAATGATGGTACAGTGGTTATGATATTGAATTAGCAGGTCAGAAGTTGGGGGTTCAGACACCAGCCAAGCACACCAAATTGAATAAACCTTGTCATTTGTGGTTTGACGCCAGGTGCCAAATTACTGTAAAACCCATTCAGCTCAATACAGTGCAGGGAAGCATGTGTCCTAACTACCTCCTCAGTGCTCCCCAACCCCACCCAGTCTGGCCTGTACTTGATTTCAGCATGACGTTATACATTAAAAAGCCTTTGGAAGGAATAATAACAATTGCTAAATTACAATGCAAATATTACTTCAGGCTTGCATAGAAGATCAAGGGATTAGATTATAAAATCTCATCACAATAGCTGGAGAAATTAAATCCAGGTAATCAAATCATCTGGAGTAATGAATTACTATCAGTAAGAATAACCATGAAGCTTTTGGATTGTTGTACAAATTTATCTAGGCCCACTCAAGCAAGCTGCTGTCTCTACTTGATCTATCTGAAACACAACACCAGGGTTAATACAATGTCACTGACTCTTATCCATGCTCTGGAATGGCTTGGATATTTGTACCAAACCATAATCAGTGAATCAAGACAGCAAAGCACCACCAGCTATGCAAGGCAATGAGATGGGCAATAAATGCTGGCTCTGATAACAAGGGCCACATTCTGCAATTGAATTGAAACGAGCACTACTTGAACCTTCATGGGTTAAAAATGCTCACATCCTAAAAATTAATTTAAAAAAGGAAGCAGGGCAAAATACTACATGCATCATACTGCATCACAAAACCTTTGATAATGTATTGACAATATAGTGAAAAAGGTTTGAATGGGGCAGAATTTGTTAAACTGTGTCCAGGTAAGTTTTCTCCAACAAGATAAAGATGGCCTACTAGAGAAAGGGCAACACTCTTACCTGCTGTTGGGAAATGAGGCAGACCAAAGTGACTGAAGTATCAGTGGGGGAGCACTTTGAGACCAGTGATCATAATTCTATTAGTTTTAAAATAGATATGGAAATAGATAGGACTGGTCCA
Source organism: Pristis pectinata (assembly GCF_009764475.1). Classification (NCBI taxonomy): domain Eukaryota; kingdom Metazoa; phylum Chordata; class Chondrichthyes; order Rhinopristiformes; family Pristidae; genus Pristis; species Pristis pectinata. The sequence goes on along the minus strand of NC_067410.1, from coordinate 59,048,283 downwards.
CAAATTCAAATCCTAAATTGGTGCAAGGCAAACTTTGAAGGTAGTAGACAGGGACTTGCAAATATTGACCAGCAGAGGCTATTTGCAGGTAATGGGAGGTTTTTAAAGGTGAGGCAGGGAGAATCCAAGGACAGCATGTTCCTGTTGGAGCGAAGGGCGAGGCTTGCAGAATTAGGGAACCCTGGTTGAAGAACAATATTGAGGCTTTAGTCAGGAAAAAGAAAGAGGCATTCGACAGGTACTGACAGCTGGAATCAAGCAAACCCCGAGTACAAGAGATTCAGGAGCTTACTTGTGAGAAATCAGGAGTGCCAAAAGAAGACATGAGGTAGCTCTTGCACATAAGGTAAAGGAGAATCCTAAGAATCCTCAAGGATCAATATGGTCATGTGTGTGTGTGGAGCCACAAGATATAGGCGAGACCCTCAATGTTTATTCCTCATCTGTATTTACTTGAAGGTCATGGAAGCTAAGGAATTAAGGGATAGGAATAGTAATGTCATGGAAACACATCTATATTACAAAAGAGGTGATGTTGGCAGTCTTAAAGCACATCAAGGTGGACAAATCCGTGGGGGCTGATCGAGTGTATCCCACGACATTATGGGAAGCTAGGGAAGAAATTGCAAGGGCTCGAGCAGAGATATTTGTACCTTCCTTAGCCATGGATGAGGTACCAGAAGACTGGAGGGTAGCTAGTATTGTGCCTTTATTCAAGAAAGGCTGCAAGGACAAGCCAGGGATCTACAGGCCAGCAAGTCTAACATCAGTGGTGGGAAAGTTACTGGAGGGTAATCTGTGGGATAGGGTCTACCAGCATTTGAAAACGCAAGGACTGATTAGGGGAATCCAGCATGGCTTTGTGTATGGGAAATCATGTCTCACAAATTTGATTGAGTTTTTTTTTTGAAGAGGCGATCAGGAGTATTGACAAAGGCCGGGTGGTAGACATGGACTTCAGCAAGGCTTTTGACAAGATCCTACATGGTAGGCTGCTCTGGAATATTAGCTCACATGGAATTCAGGGTGAGTTAGCCAACTGGATACAAAATTGGCTCAGTGGTAGGAGTCAGAGGGTGGATGGTGGAGAATGAATAGATGGTTGACCTTCAGATTGGAGGCCTATAACCAGTGGTGTGCCACAGGGATTGGTGCTGGACCCACTGCTGTTTGTCAACTATATTAACAATTTAGATGACAATGTCGTTAACATGGTTAGTAAGTATGCGGATGACACCAAAATTTGTGGTGTAGTGGACAGTGAAGAGTGTTATCTAAGTATATAAGACCAACCTTGGAAGTGGGCCAGAGAATGGCAAATGGAATTCCACTCTGATGAGTGTGAGGGGTTGCATTCTGGTCAGTTAAACCATGGCAGGACCTGCACAGTAAATGGTAGGGTTCTGTAAAGTGCTGTTGAAGAGAGGTACCTAGGGCTACAGATACATAGTTTCATGAAAGTGAAGACACAGGTAGACTGGGTGGTGAAGGTGGCATTTGGCACACTTGCCTTCATCGGTCAGGGCACTGACTACAAGAATTGTGACGTCATGTTACAACTGTACAAGCTGTTGGTGAGACTGCACTTGGAATACTGTGAGCTGTTCTGGTCACCTGGGAATAGGAAGGATGTCATTAAGCTAGAAAGGGTGCAGAAAAGATTCACGAGGATGTTACCGGACTGGAGAGCTTGAGCTACACAGAGAGACTGGATAGGCAAGAACTTTTTTCCTTGGAGCATAGGAGGCTGAGCGGTTGATCTTATTGAGGTTTATAAAATCACGAAGGGCACAGATAAGGTGAATGATCAGTCTTTTTTCTAGGGTAGAGGAGTCTAAAACTGGAGGGCATAGGTTTAAGGTGAGAGGGGAAAGATTTAAAGGAGATCTGAGGGACACTCTTTCCACACAGACAGTGGTGAGTATATGGAACGAGCTGCCAGAAGAAGTGGTACAGGTGGGTACAATTACAACTTTTAAAAGACATTTAGACAGGTACAAAGACAGGAAAGATTTAGAGGGATATGGCCAAACTTGGGGAAATAGGACTAGCTCAAGTCGACAACTTGGTCAGCGTGGACCGGTTGAGCCAAAGGGTCTGTTTCCGTGCTGAACAACTTGATGACTCTAATACTAACCAGTGGAAGGGCAACAAACTTATATTTTAATATAAATTAAAATCAGTTGAAATGAGTTTTTTTTCAAATCTAGATCTCAATCTGAATTTGTAAATTTCGAACACTTTCAGATCTCAATCATCAGGCAATATCCTGCTCTTCCTCAGAAATTACCCTGGAGGTCACATTGCCAGCTGTCATACTCTGAACTACATTGTGACATTAATAATAATTTGGCAAGATTAGTACAATCTTAAGAAGAAAGAGAAGTTAAAACATACAAATAGCAAGTGAACAAAGGGAATGAGAAATCCCCCACTGCAAAGTTTCAGAAACTAAAATAAAACAGGGATTGCTCAAGAAATTTATTGTTTAAAAACAAAAATCAAGATTCCACGATAGTTGGGAGTAGTTGGTAAGCAATGTTTGGGTAATGTAGGTGGAGTCATTGTCCGTGTCATTTGCTATTGAAAGTACAAGTTCTCTCCTCCTCTTCCCCTTCCTTCAAGCCAACTCAAGGAAACAAAAATCAGAATATTGAACATTTGACCAGTTCCCTAGCATATTGAGCCAACAGACCTTGACAAGACTATCATCCCGAAGCAGACCATTTTTATCTTTTGCAGGTTTAACTCAATTACTGTCAAGGGCATAAAATGGTAACAGAGAGCCCTTAGCTACCTCATGAACCAAGCCAACACCACAGCCTTTATTTAGATAGAACAGTGAGGAGCAAGTTTAAACTTTGCCATAATGTCTTTGGAAATTTCAAATGACGAGAGCTTCTGTTTAAAATCAAGAGAAGTATGATAAACACTTGTGCATCACAAAGCAAAATGTTTGAATGCAGAACTGTGGGTTGTACAGTTAAAGCCTTACCCATCACTGCAACCATGATGCACATAAGCAACGGATAGTACAGTGGGAAGTAACCAATACTAGCACTACATCAGAGACACAAGAGACTGCAGATGCTGAAACCTGGAGCAACAAACAGTCTGCTGGAAGAACTCAGCCGGTCAAGCAGCATCTGTGGGAAGAAAGGAACTGTCAACATTTCGGGTTGAAACACTGTAGCAGGACTCTGATGCAGGGTTTCGACCCAAAACATTGATAGTTCCTTTCCTCCCACAGATGCTGCTCGATCCACTGAGTTCTTCCAGCAGATTGTTTGTAGCACTAGCACTATACCCATTTGCCACCCATACACCTTCTATCATAAATGACCCTTCAACCTCCTCAACATACTTGCTGTGTAGCAAAACTTATTACATCCACATTCCATTCCTAAATCCCCTTGCCCCATGTCTACTTCACACATTACTGTCACTTCCCATGTTCCACTGGTACATTTTCACACCCACACTGGACACTTTGCTGCTCCCTCCATGCCATTCGCACCCCACCCTCACCATACTCCACACCCATGTTTTGTCACCCCACTCTACCTTTCTCTCCAGCATTTGAGAAGATGGATTTCAGTTTTGTCCGCTTCTGTTTCTCTTCAGGCACAGATGGGAGTGGCTTGGCATTATGGTTGGTCAACAGAGTGTCCTTATTGCTCATACAGAAGCTGGTGCTGCTCACACGTACTGGGGGTGCAGGTGGTTTGTCTTCCAACTCCCCGTTGTTGGACATAATTCCAGATTATGCAACCCTAGAAAAAGGAGACAAAATGTTTACCACTGAAACGCATTGCCACAGGCAGAAGGTCAAAGGACATTAAAAACAAACAGTATTGCTGGTTCAACAACAAAGGTCCAACTGTCCCTGTTGCAGAACTTTCAATAAAGCACCAGTTGATTACAGAGATCACACTGTTCACATTTCTGTTCGGTTCAGCAATGCAGGTCCACTAACACTCATTTATCATGTCATGATGACTGCAAACCAGCACCAAAATTTACCTGGAACTAATTCATATTGTGAATACTTTAGCCCTGCATTATACATCAAAACTAGCAGCAAGTGTAGCAACGAAATTCTTAAAGATAAATCATTTTTCAAAAGCCAGAGTGAAGCACCATTAAACCCTCTCCATCTGGAATCTCTTTACATAGTTGCTTTAATTCTTGACAGAGACTTCAAGTAGATACTCAATCAGGATATAGTGGGAGCCAAAGTAAAAGGGTTCTCTACCATTTTACTTGCATCTTATAACACCAAAGGATAATTCTGAAATTCAGATTAGTGGTTGCAAACAAAATTTTAAAATCAGTATTAAATTTGAAAGACGCAGCTCCTAATTCTCAGCAGTTCTCAACAGTATTTACTGACAGCAGGCACCCTGATTGAATCTAATGGCAGTTCAATCCACATTTTCCCCTCAAAGTGAATCAATTGCCCAACTTCGTTAATACCCATTTCTCAGATAATCATCTGCTCTCACCGTTCACACCCAGCCGACTAACAAGGTCCTTCAAACTGACGAATAGCCCGGGCCGCATTACACAAAGTACACCCCAGCCTTGGACTTCATATTTTAGTTGCTTGTCTGACAGGTCTCAAACATTGGTGCAGAACTTTTCGCAGTAACCTGTACCACTTGATCACCTGTAACATTCATTGTAGTCTTGCTGCACATACAAAAGCCTACCATTTCAGCTGCACAAAGTAACTTTGCTGAACTAAAAACAAAGCTGGCTGTAAGTTTTCTGTGATCCTCTGCTATTGAGTTTACTACTCTATTCTGACTCTGGTGTGACATCTATTATTTTGCCTGGTCATATTTTTTAGATTGTCAAAAGATTATTTTAAATTCTGCATCACTTGCAAATTGGTCTTACTATGATAAATGCACTATCATAGTGCACTGATAAATTTTAAGTTTCCGGAGTTAGAACAGAGAATTTCAGATGTTGCACAAGCTCTCATTCTCTGCTGATGGTGAACACAATAAACATCTTTCCGAACTTGTACAGAATCTTTGAGTTAATCTTGTACAAGTTAAATCGGTGTATCACATTTGTTTCCCAGTATACTGCAAAATAACAAAGATGCACTTTTGTTTTACTCTAAATGTGAATGTTCAAAACAAACAGGAACAAGGCTCACAATTCAAACAGATCCTGAATGATCTGAATTTTAATTTGATTACATAGAATTTGATACTTCTCCTTCGCAAAAATGAACCTTTTGAAATTTTCAATTAAACACACTCCCACCATCTTGCACTGCTTTTGTCCCCACCAACTCTGAGGTGCTTTCTGAAATCACACATGGATGACCAAGCTCTATTTTCAGCTTTTGGCTTCTTGTTTGATACAGAGAAATGGATGTTCTTTAAATAGCAGCTTCCTGGAAACCTACATCAGCCAGGCTCCTATGGTCAGAGTGACACTGATTCAAAATACTCAGGCTCAGGGCAGGTGGCTGCATGTTTGAAAAAATTAACATGTTTTTGTAGGAGCATCTTCATGACACATGCTCCTCATCACAGAAAACATCAGCGAAGAGCAGCAACTTCTACTCAAAAGGCTTTGAAAACACCTGTCCAAGTCACGACCCCACACTAGACCATGGTTCAAGCTGTGACCGCGGATTTTTGTTCTGTCAGACTGAATGATGATGCTCTTAAAATTTTGTTTGATTTGTATGTCAACTGGTAAGGGGAGAGGAGAATTTCCTGCCATTCTGCTAGGTTCATTAACTAAAATGCATCTTTGCTTGTGCCAAAACAAATAGTTCACCCAAGGACAAAATATCTTTTGTAGTCAACTTAAAATCTCCAATAAAAAAAAGAGATTAATTCTGCTCCGTCCCACCAGAAACAGAGCATTCTATACAGTCAGTGATCAACAACAGAAAGTATGCAACATGCGTTAAATGTCTGGAACAACTTCGTTTCCTCACAAAGGGCTGCAAGTAAATAATATGTTGTGGAATTAAATTATCAGCAAGTTCCAAGTTGAGCGTGTTCTGATAACACCTGTGACAATTATTTAAACCCAAAATATCAAGAATGACTTTAAAAGGAGGTCATTCTAATGTGCCCATACTCCATTAACAAATGAAGGTAATAGTACTGCAGACCCAGCATTGGCTCAGCTTGTGCAGGAACATTGGACAATCATTTTACTGCGGGTGGGGGGGGGGGGGGGGGGGGGGGGGGGTGGGGGGGGATGTTGGTTGTGGCAAGGCCAGAACTGGAGGAAAGCCATTTCTTATCAGCATCCCATCTACGCAAAATTCACTGGTCTTAAGACTACATACGTCAATATAAAGGCAATCAACATGTAGCTCAAGAAACATTAAAAATAAACAGGTCATTTTTTGATTGAGAGGCTGTGACTATTGGACACTGCAGAGATGTGTCCTGAGTCCTCAGTTTTTCCACAATCAATGGCAATCATTTGGCCAAGATCAAGTGCACGATATCCAAATTTGCTGGCGACATAAAACTAGGTGACAGCGTGGTCTGTGAGCAGGATACAGTAAAGCTCAGAATGATGTGTATTACATCATGATGTGAACTAAAAGAAATTTCTTTATCCAGATGGCTGAGAAACTTTGGAATTCTCGACCCAAGAGGGCTATGGAGGGCCGGTCACACAAATTGATACATTTTTCGAAATTAGGAAAAGGGATATGAAGTCGCTATAAATTGCTCCAAATGTAGGCGAGTGATAGAATTTTGGGGGGGGGGGGGGCGGGGAGAAGAGTTGATGAGAATGTGTGGGAAATAAATGTAAATGGATGGTTGATGGTCAGTGCTGACAGTGGGTCAAAGGGCCTGTTTTCATGCTATAATCTCTGACAGACAGTAGAAGACTACAGCTCTTGGAGCACCATAATGGATCCTTGGACCTCATAGTTCACTATAGCTATCCTGCATCACATCAAATGTGCCAGTACACCACAGCCTGTCAGTCCATCTAACACAATGGCATCTGCCCAGGCTCTCAGTTTAAAGAATGTCCTGCAACATGAGCCAAATAGATCTGTTGCTTTCATTAATGGGAAGGTCAGGATCACACCAAAGCCTCCCTCTAACCATCAACCTTCAATGTGACTTGCTGTGCTGACTAACTAAAGAACATACTGGAAGGATCCAATTGCATTCTCACTAGGGAAATTGAAAGAAATGGAAGGCAAGAGACTTGTATAACAGTTAGCATAATGCTATTACAGCACCAGCAACCTGGGTTCAATTCCAGCCCATCTGTAAGGAGTGTGTATGTTCTCCCCGTGTCTGTGTGGGTTTCCTCCAGGTGCTCTGGTTTCCTCCCACATTCCAAAGACGTACAGGTTAAGAAGTCGTGGGCATGCTACGTTGGCGCCGGAAGCGTGGCGACACTTGCAGGCTGCTCCCAGAACACTAATGCAAAAGATGCATATCACTGTGTGTTTTGATGTACATGTGACTAATAAAGATACCTTATCTTATTTACAGCATATTTATATTGGGATAGTACACATAGTTCCTTAAAGCACATTAGGGGAGACATCTGGACAGCTCAGCAGGAGTTTTGTAAAAGAGGGAGGTTTCGAAAAGGAGAAAGGCAGGTCCTTGAACAGGCTCTGCACAATAAATTATTTTCAGGCTGCACTAACTTTGGAAGGCTAGGATGGGGACAGGTCCCAGATGCCAGGACACCAAGGATGGGGTCAGACTTTGTTCTGAGACACCAACGGGAAAGGAACGCAAGAGAGGGGACAGGGGGCTCTGGATTGGGAGTTAAATAGGAGCTGGGATGGGGATGACTGAAGTGGAAGGAAGGCAAGTCAAGGGGGAGCTAAGGGAGGCAACTGAAGAGGGGAACTGAAAGGGTATGGTTGACAGCATGCACATGTGTCAATATGCAAGTGTGTATGTATGAATATATGTGCACATATGCATGCATGCAAGCATAGAGATGGACAGCATGTGCCCAGCCTGTTTCAGTGTCTGCACAGCACAGCATGGTCTCCAACCATAGTCTGTCCCCATGCCACTGGACCATTGGTACCACATGTGCAACAGCCACCCCACATTACATGAACTCATGCACAGACAATTCCCACTCCTCAGAACTCAAGTGGTAGCAAGTCAGCCATAACATGGAAGGATTGCCTATGATGACAACAAAACTAATAATACAAGAACATATCATATGTTCTTTTGCTTACTATTTACATCCAGTCACTAAAGTAAATAGGTTGGATTTCAAATGGAGTATAGATAGTCTCCCACAAAAATGCTTGGACCTCCTTGCCACAGGCATTCTCCAGTGGCATGTACGCCAATCTCTGCTCATTTATTGAATATTTTAAACTATTGTTGGATTGACTGCTGGGATAATTTATTTCACACTGCCAACTGAATAGGAAGCCATGCAAACGAGCAAATAGTTAGGGATGAACATTGGGTGCTTTTAAACCAGTGACAGTGCAAGGCAGCTTGCAATTAGTAAGATCTTAAACTGACTCAGGCACGTCAAAAATGATATACCAGCCTGGCAAGTCTACAACATAGGACTACATGCAGGGCAAACAGTGAAAGCAGCATGCTATAGATACAGATGAGCAACCCCCAGAGCCAATATATCTGACACAAGTTCTGCTCCCGTCACATCCAGTCACGAATGGACAATTAGGAAGCTTCAAGAGCTTCAACAGACTTCACCTTTGCCAAGGACAGTTTGCAGCTAGCCAGAAGCAGCATTAAAGGTTACTTGCGACTTGAATATTGTAATGGACCAATAGTCCAGAACGGAATTGAACAATGGGCCTGCATGCTGCAAAAACCAGTCATTGCTCTTGGACTGTACCTCCCAAACTCATGACTCCAAACCACCTGAAAGGACAATTGAACCAGATGCATGGGAAGCAATTTAAGTCGCATGCTACTCTGGTCTGGAAATATTTCCACTTCATTGCTTGTTCTAAACTCTAGAACTCCCTATCCATCAGCATTGTAGGAGTATTTTCAGACAGACGAAAGGTTTAGGGAGATTCACCACCAGTTTCTCAAAGACAATTATTGCTGGCTTAACCAACACTCACATCCCATAAACAAATATATTTTAAAAAATCACCACTTTGCCCTGTGGAATTCTCTGTGCAAGACTTTACTTGCCTACTAGTATCCAGACCAACTCCTTTTGAGCTGCAGCCAACCATTCCATTATTCGCTGCTTATTATTAAGTCAGAACTGTGAAACAATAGCGGTCATAACAACTGTCACCTAAACATTGCTGCTCCATCATACAACAGCTTGGAAAGAATCCATCACTTACACATACAAGTAGACTAAGTTCAATCTGCAGGAAAGGCTTCTACAATATAAATATTAAAATTGATCCAGAAACATTGTGGTAAATAGCTCATGGTTTTGTCAACAAATCAGATGAAGAATGGGATGTCTATATTTATACTGAAGACAACTTTTATTATAAACATGGATGTAAGACTCAGATAAAATTAAAAGGCTTGCATTTGTTTAGAACTTCATACTACACTCAGACATTCTGAAGTACTTTGCAGACAAGTAGTACTTTGAAATTGTAGCCCTGTTAGAGCCAAGGAAACCTGGCAGCCAACTTGTGCACTGTAAGATCGCAAGAACAAGATCGGCAACAGTTAATCCACTTTTAGGGGCATTGGCTGAGGTATAAAAATTGACTGGGAATATCTGGCTAACTGCACTCTTCTTCTGAAATAGTGCCATGGGGCTTTTCCATCCATCTACTCAAGGAGAGATGGCTACCATTTAACAGCACAGCAATCCTGGGGCATGCAAATATGATTATAACTCTTGATTTATGTAAAACCCTTTGCACCAGAAAGTCAAATGTAACCTTCCCAATCAAGTCTGCTCACACCTACCCCTCACTGGTTGTACATTCACACTCACTGCATCACCTGGTGGCAGTTTTACTTTTTCATATTGCTTACTCAGAATCTGTACCACATCCTTCAATCATGGAACCTTAAAGGTCGGTTTCTGTGCCTTACCAGTAAAGTAATGAGACACAAAAGGAAATACAAAGCCACTGACAGATAGTCATCTAGAAAAGACTCAACGTTGCTTGCAAAACCTAGGAGGAAGAGTAGTTCAGAGAGCACCTTGAAACTGCTCAATAACAACATGCCTGATATCCTACCCTCACTTCCCTTTGACTTCTAAAGTCTGATTTTTCTCAGTATTGAAAGTAGTGAACAACTGAATACTTATAGCAATCTGGAACTAGGGAATTTAAAAGATTCATAATGCCATGAAAATTTTCTCATTCACTCCTTATCCTGAAACTATGATCTCCAGCTGTAAATTCTACAACTAGGGTTAAAAACGCTTGTTGCATTCTCTCTGCAAAGTCCTCAAGAATTTTGTTTTTTAAAAAATGAACTTGTACCATCAAACTTCAGAGATCAGACTGATTCTACTCAAATTTTCCCAATAGATCAGCCCTCTACTCCCATGAATCAAGCTGGTACACGTTTGCTCTTTGTCCTCTTAGGGAAAGAATATCCCCCTGAAGAAACATCACCTCAACCATATACAGTATACAAACATAAGAATTAAGAGGAGTGGGCCAGTCAACCTTGGCAGCTGTTTGACCATTTAATACAACAATGCTGACCAGATTGTTACCTACATATGCAAGGTTTAGGAAGCTGAAATCAGACAAGGCCCGAGGAATATAAAGGAAGCAAGAAAGAAACAAGGAATCAGGAAGGCTAAAAGGGGTCATGAAATGTCCTTAGTAAGTATGATTAAGGAGAATTCCAAGGCATTTTATATATATATTAGAAGAGGGTAGCAAGTGAAAAGATAGGTTTGCTTGAGGGCAAAGGAGGGAATTTATGCCTGGAGCCAGAGGAAGTAGATGAGGTTTTAGATAAGTACTTTGCATTGGTATTCCGCAAGGATATGGAGGATAGCGAGATCAAAGAGCGGTATATTGATATTCCATGTCAATGTTATGGAGGTGGTGTTGGGTATCTTGAAAAACATCAAGGTGGATAAGTCCCCAGGGCCTGATATAATCTATCCCAGGATACTGAGAGAAGCAAGGAAGGAGATTGCTGGGGCCTTGACAGAAATCTTTATATCCTCTTTATACCCAGGTGATATGTCAAAAGACTAAAGAATAGCCAATTTTGTTCCTTTGTTTAAGAAGGGCAACAGGGATAATCAAGCAAATTTTAGACCAGTAAGCGTTACATCAGTGATAAGGAAATTGCTGGAGAAGATTCTTAGGGACAGAATTTACTTGCATTTGGAAAAGCATGCACTGATCAGTGAGCACCGTTGTGTGCAGGGGTGGTCCCGTCTCATAAATTTGATTGAGGAGATGAAGAAGATGATTGATGAGGATAGTGTAGTGGATGCTGTCGACATGGACTTTAGTAAAGCATTTGACAAGGTTCCTCATGGTAGGCTGGTCTAGAAAATTAAGTCACATGGTTGTGACTTAATTTGGATTTAACATGGTGGCTTAACATGGTTGTAACTTTAGTTGGATACAAAATTGGCTTCGTCAGAAAAGACAGAGGGTAGTGGTACAGGAACGTTTTTCTGATTGAAGGTCTGTTACAGTGGTATCCCGCAGGGATCAGTACTGGGTCCTCTGTCTGTCATCTAAATGATTTGGATAAAAATGTAGGTGGTCTGATTAGCAAGTTTGCGAACGATACAAAAATTGGTGGAGTTGCTCATAGTGAAGAAGGCTATCAAAGGATACAGCAGGATTTATATCAGTTGGAAACTTGGGTGGAGAAATGGCAGATGGAATTTAATCCAGACAAGTGTGAGATGGTGCATTTTAGGAGATCAAAGGCAAGTATACAGCAAATGGCAAGACCCTTACAAGCATTGATGTATAGAGGGACCTCAGGATTTAAGTCCATAGGTCTCTGAAAGTGGCAACCCACATAGATAGAGTAGTAAAAAAAAAGTGTACAGCATGCTTGCCTTCATCGGTTGGGGTGTTGAGTGTAAAAGTTGAAAAGTCATGTTTCAGCTGTCTAAAACTTTGGTCAGGCCACATTTGTAGTTCTGCTTGCTGTATTACAGAAAGGATGTGGAAACTTTGGAGAGGGTGCAAAAGAGGATCACCAGGATGTTGCCTGGATTGAAGAACATTAGCTTTAAGAGGGTGAACAAACTTGGATTGCTTTCTATGATGTGTCAGAGGCTGAGGGGCAACCTGATAGAAGCATATAAAATTATGAGAGACGGAGACAGAGTAGGTAGTCAGAGTCATTTTCCCTGTTTTTATTTTAAAAAGGTACAGAGAGTGGTAGGTGCCTAGAACATGCTGCTAGGGGAGGTTGTAGAAGCAGATATCATAGCAATGTTTAAGAGGCATTTAGACAGACACACATTTAGACAGGCAGGGAATAGTGGGATACAGACTACTTGCAGGCAGATGGGATTAGTTAGATTGGCATCATGGTCAGCACAGACATTGTGGGCAGGCGGCCTGTTCCTGTACTGTACTATGCCCTATGTTCAGTCTTAAATAGATAGTCCCTTATTTTTAAAGTGACCCCTGGCTCTAGATTGCCCTGCAAGAGAAAGCACTCGCTTTATATCCTCCCATCAAGTTGCCTCTCACTCTTTGAAATTCCAGATATAAACCTAGCCTATCCATCCTTTCCTCATAACCCAACCTGCCCATGCCAGATTTTAGTCCAGTGAGCTTTCTCTCAACTGCTCACAATGAATTTTGAGACCAAATTGTACACAGTGTACCAGATGTGGTCTCAATGGTTTGAATAACTCCCCACTTTTGCATTCAATTCCCCTCACAATAACCGAACTCTCAAGTTACAGAGATGCATTACCTGCAATCTTCCAAAAATCCATGGACTCTGGAGAGGCACCAAAGGATTAGAAAACTGTCATCCCTTATTCAAGGGAGGGAGAGTGAAAAGTAGGTACTAATCAGCAAGTGAGCAAAATATCCATTATTGGAAAAATCTTAGAATCAATTATTGAGGTAGAGCAGAACATTTGGAAAGTCAAAATCTGATCAAACAGTATCAGACTGGCTTCATGAAAGCAAAGTGTCTGACAAATTTATTGGAGCTCTGAGGAAATGTCAGCCAGAGGGAAACCAGTGGATGTAGTATATTCAGGATTTTCAAAAATGGTTTTGGAATTATCAGAGATTGGCCAACTAGCACACAGCAGCAGATAAGTGGCTAGTTTTCAAGTTGGCAATCCGTAACCAGTAGGGTGCTGCAGGTTACAATATATGGTAATGATTTAAAGGAAGGAAACAAATTTTGTGAATGTAACAAAATAATGAGGGCAGGGTGGGCGTTGGAAAGGTGGCAAGCAGTGAGGAAGATACAAGCAATTGAGAGAGATACTGATAGGTGAAGTGAGCAGGACAAGAGGTTGATAAATGAGTGGGAAAATCTGAAATGGTTCACTTTAGATGGAAGAATGATAAAACAGATCATTTAAATACAGCAAAGACTGCAGAAAGTTGTGGCCCAGAAAGTATTGGGGTCCATGTACGTAAACCACAGAGAGCTAGTATACAGCTGCAGCAGATAATCGGGGAGGCTAACAGACTGCTGGTTTTTATTTCAATGGGGTTGGAGTATAAAATGGAAGTTGTAAAAGGTACGAGTGAGACCACATTTAGTGTACAGTTTACAGTTTTGCTCTCTTATTCAAAGAAAGAAATATTAGCAGTGGAAGCAATTCAGAAAAGATTCACTGGGATGATTGTGTATGGAGGGATTGTCTTCTGAGGTAAGATTGAAGAGGTTGGACCTTTATTCACTGGAGTTTAGAGGAAAGAGATGATCTTACTGAAACATACAAGAATCTACAGGGTTTGACAGGGTAAATGCTGGGAGGGTATTTCCCCTCATGGGACACAGTCATAAGAAAAGTTTGGTCTTTGAATAAAGGGTGCCCACATGCGTGTGAAACAAGGAAGAGTTTCTTCTCACAAAACGTTTCCTAGTCTTTGGAATTCCTTGTCCTTGAAAGCTGTGGAGGCCGAATCCTTGAAACCATTCAAGCCAAGATGCACTTTTAATCATTAAGGGAACCAAGGGTACAGTATAAGGAAGGAAAAGTTGGGTCAACTTGATCTTACTGAATGGCAGAATACACTTGATGTTCTTATTTCTTATCATCTTACAACACTGTTAACTTTCCCAATTACTTGCTGTACCTGCAAACTAGCAAAACATGCAGAACACCCAAATCTTTCTGCAACATCTCAACCATTTTGACAATACGCTTTTGCCTGCCAAAATAGACAAGTTTGCATTTCCCCACATCAGACAGCGTGTGTCAGATCTTTGCCCACTCACTTAACTGACCCACAACCTCCTCATATTCTCTACCTACCCATGTATCATCAGTAAATTTAGCAACTGTGCTTCATCCCAACTGTAAAAGGTTGAGGCCCCCAGCATGGTTTCCTGTGGCACACCACTCAATACATCTTGCCAACCAAATAAAAATCCACGTGCCTACTCTATGTTTTCTGAGAGAAAACCAATCTTTAATCCACACCAATATGTTACCTCCTATGCCATGAGCTTTTTTTTTCGCAACAACCTTTGATGCAACACCTTCATTAAGTGGCTTTTGGGAATCTATGTACATCCATTGGTTTCCCTTTATCCACAGCAGGCATTCCTTCTTCAAAAGAATTCCAATAAATCAGTCAAAGATGACTTCCTTTTCACAAATCTACATGGACTTCCTTGGTTACCTTAATTTTTCCAAAGCGCTTAGCTGTAACATCTTCAATAACTGCTTCTAACATTTTTCTATAACAGATGTTAAGCTTGCAGTTTCCTGCTTTCTGTTTCCCTTTTTGATTAAAGGAGTGATATTTGCCATTTTCCATTCTAATGAAACCTTTCCCAGATCTTGGAACTTTAGCAAAGTAAAACCACAAACTACCACATTAGCCACTTCTTTCATGACCCTATTACGAAGTTCAACAGGATCTGGGGAGTTTGTCAGCTTGATCTTCCAACAATTTACTCAGTACCACCTCTCTGTTGATTGTAATTTTCCTGAGTTCCTCCTGATTTCTGATTTGCTGCTATTTCTGGGATGTTCTGCATATCCTCTATAGTGAAGAATAATGTAAAATGCTTGTTTAATTCATCTACCATTTCCTTATTTTTCCTTATTGATTCCCCAGACTCACTTTCTGTGGAACAAACATGCACATAGTTAACTCTTTTCCAAGTATCTAATATTTACATTTCTAACAAGCTGTGTCTCATGCTCAAAGCCCTAATTCCAGTAAGACTTATTTAATCTGGTACTCCAAACCACTTGCAATAAACACCAAAAGACATTTGCCTTCTTAACTGCCTGCTGTACCTGCATGTTAACTTTGTCATTTGTGCACAGAACATTCAAGTCTCTCTGAATACCAACATTTAAGTGTCTAACCTTTAGCAAATACTGTTCCAACCAAAACAGAGAATATTGGAAGAGCTCAGTATCAGGCAAGGCCTATCCATCAGAAGTGGGAAAGTGAGATCTGCTGAGCTTGGGTTTTCAGCAGCTACAGCATTTTTTATTCCAATTGCTCCAAACAAGGTTAACTTACACTTCCCAAAATTGCAAACCAACAGCCACCTAACTTTCTATTTGCTGAAGTTGTCCATATCCCTCATGGAATCTGTGTCCTTCTCACTGTCCATATTCATAATTGGTTATGGGACGCAGACTGCCAATTCACACGCATTGATATTTGTGGCAATCCTCCTGTTATACTCTGCCAGCTCTAAAATGATCCATTTATTCCTTTTCCATTTCTCTCCTCAGTCTAAAGATATTATTCTTTGGCAGTCCTTTGGTGTTGAGGATGACCTACTTCTACTATGATTCCATTGGTTCTGAAGGAGGCTATATGCAGGATCTTCAATTCTGCCACAGGTGGGGTACTAATTGGTTTATTGTCACATGTACCGAGATAAGTGAAAAACTTTGTTTGGCATGTTATCCACACAGATCTTTCCAAAACACAAGTACATCAAGGTAGTACAATGGGAAAGGCAATAACAGAATGTAGAATATAGTGTTACAGTTACTGTCACAGAGAAAGTGCAGTTCAGGTAGACAAATAAGGTGCAAGGGTCATGACGAGGTAGATTGAGAGAGAGATCAAGAGTTCATCCGTATCGTACAAGAGGTCCTTTCAAGAGTCTTATAACAGTGGGATATAAGCTGTCCTTGAGCCTGGTGGTGTATGTTTTCCAGCTTTTGTATCTTCTGCCTGATGGAAGGGGGAGCAGGGAGTGTGACTGGCTGGGAGGGGTCTTTGAAGGTTTCTGCCCAAAGCAGCAGGAAATGTAGACATGGAGGAGAGACTGGCTTTTGTGATGGACTGAGTTGTGTCCAGGACTCTCTGTAATTTCTTGCAGTCTTGGAAGGAGGAGTTGCCATATCAAGCCTTGATGCATCCAAGTAGGTTGCTATCTCTGGTGCATCCACAAAAATTGGTGAGTGTCAAACAGGATGTGCCGTATTTCCTTAGCCTTGAGAGGAAGTAGAGGCACTGGTGTGCTTTCTTGGCTGTCGTGCCTATACAGTTGGACCAGGACAATCCATTGGTGATACTTCCACCAAGAAACTTGAAGCTGTCAACCATCTCCACCTGAGCACTATCGATACAGATGGGGGCATGTACTCTTCCCTGCTTCCTGAAGTCAATGACCAGCTCTTTTGTTTTTGCTGACATTGAGAGAAAGGTTGTTGTCTTGACACCATGCCACCAGGCTCTATCTCCTTCCTGTACTCAGTCTCATCATTATTTGAGATCCTGCCCACTACGGTGATGTCAGCTGTGATCCTGTAGATGGAATTAGAGAAGAATCTGGCCACACAGTCATGAGCGTATAGGGAGTAAAGTAAGGGGCTGAGGACACTGCCTTGTGGAGCACCAGTGTTGAGGATAATCGTGTCAGAGGTGTTGCTGCCTATCTGTACCGATTGTGGTCTGTTCAGAACATTATACATTCCTACTGCTTTTTGTGTCCATCCTTCATGTCTTGACGTACTTAGCACCTTATATACTTCTCTGCCAGTTTTTGAGTAGTTTTCATCCAGAAGTTCCCATGTCCTGATGAGAATGTTACATTTCTTCAAGGAGGATTTGAAGATGTCCTAGAATAATTTTTCAGTCCTCCTGGGAATCTGTCATGGAGCTTAGACAGCTGGTGTCAGGCACGTGGCCAAGGCAGCCTCATTGTTGGGGGTATTGGCTTCGTGATTATGTTGACATTGAGATATCTATCCTACCGTGGATCCAGAAGATTTTGCAGAGGTAGTATTGGAGGTACTTCTCCATTTCTTTGAGGTAAGGATCACAGCCTGCTTGTCCACAGACTGAAATGGTGACAAACTTTTGAGAACAGCCAAATTTGAAATGGATCCTTCATTATTAGTCTCAGTTGAAGGAGTTAAAGGCTTTTAGAAAATTTAAGAAAAAAGACCATGTACAGTGGCTAATGTTGCTTAATACATTTTTCTTACATTTGTTTAACTGTGAATGCCATGTCTATTGCAAACACTGATGAGCAGAATCTGCACTACAAACCTGGAAGCAGCTGTGGCCAGAGGGACAAGGCAGTTAAGGAGGTCCCTTGCAACAACCTCTCCTGTGGCAGAGGGGAAGACTTGTCTATAACTACTCCAAGTGAGCTTATCTCCTTCCTTGATCATGGTTCATTGGCATGCTCTCCTCTTCAGAGACAAGTTCATGAATCTATGACAGAAGTACTTTCCCACCACGTTATTATACCTCAACAAAAATATCAGCTGCGATGTGGTGGTGCCTCAACTGGGGCTGATCACGTGTCTCTGAATGGAGTGTAGAGTGACTCTTCCAGCTGGTCTTGACCACCTTGATGTGTTCTCCTCCATCCTTGGCTCTTTCCAGAGAGGATCCATAGATATTTGGCCCATGGATGGTCTCGACAGTGCCATGAAGGCTATCAGCAAGTTCTTTTCATTTAACATCTGTTCCTTAGGTTATGAGTTTTTTGTTACACTACAGCCTTCGGGTATCTGTTTTCTCAAGGCTGGATTAGAACTCCTTGCCTGTTGCTCCTAAGGTCGGGGCTTATCAGCTGATGATAGTAGCATGCTGACTCTATCATAGAGAGAGCTGGAAGGTGATGACACGTTTGATCATTCCACAGGGCAAATGGCTGAGACACCAGATCAGCTCATTTTTGTCAGGGAAATAGCTGCATTTCGGAGGTATTCTCTGCTTTGCCCTTCAAGTTGTGCATGTCTTCTCATTTTTTGATTGTCTCCCCTGTTTGGTCTTACTTAGGTGGTCACATCAATGTGCAAAGTTTCCAAGTGATGGGTCTGCTTCTTCTGGGTTCTCTAGGAGCATCCCAACATTCCAAATCGTCAGCTATATTTTGTAGAATGGAAGGTGCCTGGTGTGATTTCTATTAATGTGGGATGGTCATTACACACTAGCTGCCACAATCTTGATAGAAGGAGATCTTGGAGCTATAAGCAAGACATCCCAGACAATTGGAGAACAACCGCAGACCAAGAAGTCATGTAGACACCTGTATAATTGCTCACTCACAACCTAGCTGCACAAAGCAGCACTAACTGTTTACGTCAGACACACACCACCTACACTTGCCCATATCCTCTCTCAGTACACCCTGCCAACAATCCCCCACCACTCAGTCTTCTACCACTCTCATATACCGTTTCGTTCCTCCTCTTACCAACCCAGTCCCACTCTCCCTCTCTCCCACCCACTCTCCTGGAGGAAGGCTCCTTGTCAACCACCTAAAAACATAAAATATCTCCCAAACTCAGGTCCTTATACAGTAACCTCATCAAATGTTTTGTTTTGAAAACAGTCATTGTAACAGTACTTATTTCCTCCAACTGAGGAAGTAAAGGGTTAAGAAATTGTGACCGTACATATAACTTAAAAAAAATACCATGCACGCAAGCCCCTGACTCAAGACCAGGTGGTTGTCTTAAAACAATGAGTGTGATGGTTACCTTTGTATCTTAGGCTCCCCAATTGAAATTGGTGTAGCCGCATTGTTTTAAGTGTGTGACAAGGATTGTATAAATTAATGTCTGCCCCTCTGTCTTGTGGAGACCTCTGATAAAGACTCTGCACGAGAGCCAGAGGCGAATTCTCCCTGGCAGCATACTGCTAATAAACGCGTTTTAACAGAATTAATCCGTGGCACTGTGTGATTTTGCGGCAGGCAGGAGTGGGAACTTAAAATTGGGATAACACAACTACAACTGTTATACTGATGACAGCATACCGACGACCAAGGTCTTCAAACAACAGGACTGCACCTTACATGAACATCCAATCCGAAAACTTCTCAGGCAGCGACAAGCAAAGCCAAATTCTTCCTCAAGAACCACCACACATTTCTACATGGAGTAACTTTTTTAAAAATCTGCTGTTGGGACCTGGGCATTGAAGAAAAGGCTGCACTTTCAATTAACTCTAGCTTTTACTTAACTTCAGAATATGGTAAGTGAGCAATTGCTTCAGACACTAATTCTCAAGGCTGCAGTGCTCCCAAAATTAGTGGATCTTCCAAGACTATAACCCAGCAAAAAGGATGGAGAGGAACACAAGTCTGTGTCAGGATAAGATACGACTTTGTAGCCATCAGTGCTTCCAAGACGTTGGGAAGCACTCTGGGCTGAGAAACACTTTGGAATCACCTGATGGTAACTGAGCAAGCAGCACTAAACAATTCCTTTAATCAGACCATGACCTGACACCCAATCTCATGGGAGTGCATGACCTTCTGCTACTACCACAGCTACACAAGTCCACCTAAGACTCTTATTTTGCCATTATTCATAGCTGATGTGTCTGCACAGAAAATAACTGGAAGGTGAATGCCAGTGAAATCTCAATTACATTTGAACTGTCAAAATACGCAGCCGATTTGGGCAGAATTAGCGTTTCTTCTCAGGCAGTCCCTCCTGTCAAGGATCATTTGCTTCTCCCTGGTTTTGTGCATTCTGGGTGGTTGATGAGGCCAATGTGGGACTCTGCTACAGATGGAGCTGGTGGGCAGGAAGTTGTGTGCTCCTTCCACTGTTTTTGTTGGGCTGCTGGTGATTCTCAGCAACATCCTGAACGCTACTCCATTTTATGCAGTTATGGGCTGTTACAATCCTCACTAACTTGTAGCAATCCCTGGCCCATGACCTCTTAAAATGGAGTAGTAAGGCTTGTCCCATGGAGGCTTTGAGAGCATCCTTCGGTCATTTTGTGTTATCCTGGTAATCTCTTATCATGATTGAGCTCAGAGTAGAGTGCCTGCTTCGGGGAGTCTGTGTCAGGCATGCAAATGGTGCGGCCTGCCCATCTCAGCTAGTTGAGTGTAATCAGAGCTATGATGCTGGGGGACATTGGCCTGGTAGAAGACAGAGTCATCGGTTTGGTTATCTTGCCTGTGGATTTGGAGGATTTTGCAGTGACAGCTTTGGTGGTATCTCTCCCATGCTTAGAGGTAACTGCTGTGGGTAGTGCTGCTACATATCATGGGAAGAAGTTACAGAGAAACTGAGGAAAGGATTCGAGAATGTGCTCAAAGCCTTTCTGAAGAAATGCAACATCTCCATTGACGCTTGGGAAACTCTGGGCCACAACTACTTCAAGGAGCTGTTTTCGGGATAGTATTGAGAACTAAGGCCATGCACGAGGAGCACACAGAGGCCCTGTATAAGCAGTAGGAAGGGGACCACCTCTCAAACTGTCTACCTACCTTGTCAGCCACCAACTGCCCCATCTGTGGAAAAGTCTGTAGTTCCCAAATTAACCACTTCAGAACACACAAAACCAGAGGAATCAAGTCAGGCTCAAGGCTCTGCCTAAGTTGTCCACGTCTTGGAAGTATACAGGAGGTCAGGGACCTCTGCTGCCTATAGACCACGAGCCTTGTGCCAGGTTTGAGGTCTTGATCTTCAAACACTTATCCTCAAATGTCTAAAAGGATGCACTGGTGCACTGAAGTCAGAGTTCATCATTAATGTCTACCTTTACTGAGCGATGGCTGTTGAGATATGGAAAATAGTCCACATATTGCAGACTATCTTCATGGAGATTTATCATCCAGAGACAGTTTTGCACAGCAGAACTACAGTCATAGAGGATGAATGTTTTGTGGATGTTTTGTGAATTGGCCCATTTTCTCTTAAGTTTTAGTGAAAGACTCATTAAGTGGCTCCATGCATCCACATACTCAAGCACCATCTGTGTACTGCATCTCAATGACAGAGGTTGGAATGACCTTTGTTCTGGAATGAAGACAAGGTAGATTGAGCAGCTTCCTACTTGTCCTGTAAATTAGCTCCACTTCAGTGGGAAGCTTGTTGGAGGCAAGGTACAGTTTTGCTGGGAGTAAGATTGTGCTGAATATTAAGGTGACTGGGGCTTCACTTCAACACGTCTTTTAAAAATCCAAAGACATCAACAAATGAGACACTTTAAAATCTCAGCTCAAAACTAACAAGTATCCTTCAATGACATTGGACAACACAAGTCTGCCTCACACTGCGTCTATGACCCTGCTACTTAGCAGCCACTAATTGACAGTTTGTCATTTCCATTTCTTTAAAGGAAGTAATTTTAAAATGACTCTGATGCAAGTACAACCAACCCCCCCCCCCCTCCCCCTACAAAGTGCTGATCAGATTTAATTTAAACAATGTCTAAACTGGCTGGACCAAGGTCCACTACAACTTCAGTGATCCTGCTTTATAGAGCCAATCAGCTTAATGTTACCCACATGATAAATTCCACACTTCAACTTGTGCAAAAAGTGGTGCTTTAAGGGAATTATCTTGATGACACCAAGATATGTATTGATAATGGCAGACAATACTTTTCATTGGAAGTTCCAAATGCCCAGCACTGCCTGGTAATGCCTCTTGCTTAACACTGTCTTAACTAACATCTATCAGCAAAACCTCTCAGTACAACTGTGCCTGCAATGAAGGAATTCATTCCTTGAACATTGTCTTCAATATTCATTAGTGAGAAAATTTTTGAAGAACTCTCAAGACTTTCTCTGAAACTTTTCTGGTGTTTGGTTTATTTATTGAAGTGCACAGTTCATCAGCCCAGCCCCAAGAGAATTTGGGGCTCATCAATAAAAACTATCCAAAAGCATACAATTTCAATGCACACATCTTCATCAACACTAAGGGAAAAGAGAAAATCTGTCCATGGGCACTAACAGTCTCCTCCACTAACCCAAACACCTGGGTACTAACATCATCCATTATTAATGGAGAAACAGTTCGTACCATGGATTCACAGCAACACATTTCCTTTCTCCAAGTGAATGGTGGATATAGCTCAGCACCATCGCTTCTTTAGGTGTTAGCAGTCAAATGTGCATTCTCAAAACATATTATTATATACTTCCTGTTGCTGGCATATCACCTGTCCTCACTGGTTGTTGTTTCATTTTAAGCACAAGGAGAAAGGGATGATAAGCTAATAAAATAGGAGGACTTTAGTCTTGACGAGGGATTGGCTGAGTTTGTTTTTCCTGAAGTGAAGGTGGCTGAGGGGGCGACCTTATCGAGATATACAAGAGGCATAGATAGGGGAAATAGTCAAAATCTTTTCCCTATGGTAGGGGTATCCTTCGTCTCAATGAGCATTTTTTTGTAAAAAAAAAGGTAGAGTGGTTGACATCTGGAAACCGCTGCTAGAGGCAGTGGAGTTAATACAATCACTACATTTAATAGACATTTAGACAGACACTTAAATAGGCAAGATATAGAAGGATACAGACCTAATGCGGGCAAATGGGATTAGTGCAGGTGGGCAAAAAGATCAGCAAAAACATGATTGGCCGACAAGCTACACAACTCACTCTATGACCAAGGACTGAAGTCAATATTTAGAGTGCCATGTTGTACCCAAGAGAATCTAAGTGGAAGTTAAGTGGCAAGTCATGTTTGCAGACAGAACAGAGACATTCAGCAAGTGGACTCTCAATCTGCATTTTGTCTACATGATAATGAGGAGCTGACACAAGTGGAGAGTGACGACAATGTACCACACAGGAAAATGCATACAAGGTAGAAAGGAAATGCATAAGAGACAATGCTTTGTAAATTTGCATCTGTCAGCAGCATAACATGTCATCTCTTATTTTCAATCTACAATATAGATTCTAAGAGCACTTTAGTTGGATCAGTTTAATAATCAATGTGTGGGGAAAAACTGGAAAACCACAAGGACTATTGTGACTGCCATCCTGCCTCAATAAAGCACCAGATTACCACCCTCAAGAGTGCACTGCTATAATATTGTCTTATAACAGTGAGCACAAGAGTAATTGAGATTAAACACTTACAAAGACCATTCAGTAATGAGCAGCCCTTCACTGGTCACATCACACAGCATTATTTGGCTACTAACTGCTCCATCAACAGTGGTAGACAATAATTAAAGTGATGACTCAAGGAAGTCATTTTGTTGAAGATGCCCAAACATGGCCTTTAACACTGATCAGCCTCTTCATTCCCATTGCTGTCACTACAGCAGCAAGAGTTCATCTCATCACTGTAGCCTGATCCTCTGTCAATACTGTAATGACCAAATACAAGAGAACCGATTTAGTGAATTTCAAATCTCACCCATCTCTTGGTATGATGGATTTGTGTCTTTAACACCCATCTGTATTTGCAAACTGCACCCAAGGGTTCAGGACAATCAACTCGCGACTACATCAAGTTTCTGAACTCACCAAGCCATGGTGTCAGAGGCTGAGTATCTACCATATCCCTGAACTTACAGGTCAAGCAGAAGTCTTATCTGAGAATAAAAATAGTGCTGTGTATATATTCTGCAAAATGTATCCCAATTTGCTGGGAATGGAGATTCCAGGTCATAGCTTTCCAAAAGGTTCCCTGTGTGACCATGATGGTGAAAAAAAGGGAAGGCATCTGGAATGGCCCCAACTATTTCATGAAATCTCTGGTAGTCATTGTCTGAATGCATTTATCTCAGTTAAGTTTGAATGAGTGCACAACAATGTAGAAGGATGTGGCTAGTGCATAACACATCATTCAAAACAAAAGAAAATTTGTGGAACAGAACAAAATTCTTTGCATAAATAGTTACAAATGTGTTAAATTTGTATCTGCTTGGAAGCACAAATCACATTCAGATTTCAATTTCTTAGTAACTGAATTTTAGATCTTTTCCTTCATGACATAATTTCTCAAAATCACCCAATCAGAAGTTTTAGTAAACTTTTTCTTATTAAACACAAGAACTCAGTTCAATTGGCAGTGACTATCTTCATTTACGTCACTAGAAGAACTGCGTTGTTTTTATTGTTCATTCCATAATTAGAAAATTTCCACACCAGACAAAACTTTAAGAGCATCCTAATCAAAAAAATATACTTTTCTGACTGGCTCAAATCTTAAGACCCAAAACTATGGTCTCTCAAATTGCTATTGTATCCTCTGATCACTGCAAGCATAGAACAGTTGCTTCACTGATAGTTAAAAATCGCAGTCATACACCACAGAAACAGGTCTCTTCCACACCAAATATCCATTTTTGCTAATCCTACCCTAACCCAGTTTATTCTTTCTGCATTCCCATCATCTTTGCCAGATTCTGCCA
Organism: Pristis pectinata; assembly: GCF_009764475.1. NCBI lineage: Eukaryota > Metazoa > Chordata > Chondrichthyes > Rhinopristiformes > Pristidae > Pristis > Pristis pectinata. The sequence continues at coordinate 59,023,562 of NC_067410.1, read as the reverse complement.
CCCAGCTACACTGGGGCAATTTACAATGGCCAAATCAATCTACCAGCTCATGTCTTTGGGATGTGGGAGGAATCCGGAGCACCTGGAAGAAATCCATGCGGTCACAGGGAGAATGTGCAAGCTCCACACAGTGCCAGAGGTCAGGATTGAACCTGGGTCTCTGGAACTGGGAGGCGGCAGCTGTACTAGCTGTACCACCCTGTTATACAAACTTGCTCAAAAGCTTGTTGAAGGTGTTCACAGCAAGCACTCAAAATATCAAATATGAAACCAGGCAGACTGCCTTTAAAGGATGAGCAACAGGAACACCATCTGGAAAAATCTAACAAATTATCAGCCCTGGAAGTGTTCTAAAATATTTCAGTAACAAAGTTCTTTATAAATTTACCAGCAATCAAATCAACTAAATGACAAGTCATAATGGACTGTAAAATCCAAAAATGGTCAAACCAAACTTCTTGGTGATGTAAGAATAAGCACCATTCCCATGTATTCAGACCTTGCCTACACTGCTGCCACTAACTGTTAATCAAACACACGTTACTTACTGTGGCCTAACCACATTTGAAGGCATGCTTTCCTGTCAGTTACTGAACAGAAACAGAGGAAGCAGCCAATCAGGGTCACACTGAATTCTGTTCTCAAATCAGCCTTTTTTGGTGCTGCTGGTATCATGGTGTCCAACTGCAACAACCACATGTTCATGGTTTCTGCAAGCCCATTAGTCGCAATAACTGTACTCTTACGTTGATACGGTGGCTGTGTGGTATACTGCTGAATTAGTAATATTGTATACTGGATTAATCGTGTTAAAAATGAGCTCCAAGATAGACTGAGGATTTGAAACTACTAAAAATAAATCAAATAGTTGCCTTAAGAATGAAACTATATGATTTTTGTAAAATCCATCTGGTTAACAAATGCCCTTTAAAGGAAGTAGAGCAGTTATTGTATGATCTATATGACATCAATCTCACGCAAACACGAGTCTCAACCAGTCTGTCGAGGGGCCCGTCAAGGCACTCAGTTGTATCAAACCACTACGTTTAAAGTAAAAAAAAATTGGAAGCATATTCATCTGAAACTCAAGTAGATATCGGGTTAAATGTACGAGAGTTTCCCAAAGAACTCCCCATTATAACAAAGGACAGCATTTAAGAAGTGTCTAGATGAGCACTTGATCCATTTAGGCATAGAAATGCTGGAAGGTGGGATTCATACAGATGGATGCCCACTGGTTGGCATGGATATGGTGGGCTGAATGGCCTGTTTCCATGCTGTACGACTGACAAATTCAGGAGACCTGTCTAACAGACTAGTCATAACAGTGTGATTGTCATAATCATAAAATTATATGACTACTGCAGCAAGAGAAACTGATCAACTACTAAACCATACATCTACAAGGGAATGTAGACCATCAACAAGAGAACTACTACAATCTGTAAATTAATGATCCAGCATTTCCTGTCACCTTCAAGCCAGATGACCAAACCTGCTTCAGTAGATAGTGTTTGTAAAAACAAGGGATCCATGAAATGAGATGACAATGTGGTAATACTTTAAACATGGTGAACAGGGGAAAAAGTACAACTATAAGCAAACTTTAAGTGATTCAACAACCAATGGATGCTGCAGCTCTGTCACATCCAGTTGTAAACTGCACTGGACGAATGAAGTACTGAAATAGTTCCCAGCAAGTCCCATGAAACAGAATAGGTTAAACAGAGGTGTTTTGTGTGCTCTCAGAAGAACATGAACAATCCCCACAGCTTGAAAGGGAGTTACACTGGACCCGGAACATATTTACTTTTCAAGCATATAACTAAAAACATATCATTCATCATTTGTGGGATCCTGTGCACAAATTGTTTGTCACATTAACAACAGGTGTGACCACATTTCACAGTAACCGACTGTGAAGTACTCTGGAACATCCTGGAGTAACAAGAGGTACCCCAAGTTTAATTTGGTCTCCCCCTGTTGTCCCCACCAATGCAGATGCCAGTCTTCAGCCATTTTGATAAACTACATAATGCTTAGAAATAGCCGAGTGCAGGAGACACTACGGCAACATCATTCCGACTCTTGTGCTGAAATTCTGTAACTGACTACCCTATAAGTCAAGCTGTTCCAGGAGGTCTACAACTGATAATAGGGATGTGCACTGTGCCCACATGTACACTGACCACAAGACACCAAAAATCCCATCTAGCTATATACCACCCCCATCACCCTACTCCCAATTAGGAAAAACTTGTCAGTAGTGCCATCAAGTATCACAAACTCACCAATTACATTCTCAATACTATAGCACAGTCTCAACAAAACATGCCTCATTATATCTCATTTTTGGATACACATCAAGTATTATCCTATTCCCCCAAGACAGATATATTGTATTTCATTGCAATACAAAGGATAAAATCTATAGCCCTTTATGCACAACTATAATATGCTGTTGCATTCTCCAGTTTGATTGACTTTACTTCACCAGAGGTGTCTTGCACCATTGTGATAGAGATCAAGGTTCCAGACTAGTTATTTTACCACTTAGCACATCAAACATAGGCACAGGCATATTTGCACTGCTAATGATTATTTGGAGTGTTTGTGTACCTATAGAGTCAGCCCTCACAATACTAATTGAGTGTCTGGGGTTTTTGGCCACTGAAGCTTTTAGAATATTGATGTGAATTACTTTGTCTCGAAGGTGTTTGATGGTCTTGTCAGTTAAAAGGTGCTCCCATCACAAATATGTAATTCTACTGAACCATTTGTCTGCACCCAAAATATTGAAAACCATGTAACTTTAACTATTAAACCACTATTTAATTGTTAGCTGTTATCTTTGTGCTTAAAAGTATATAAACTTGACGTCATTTGAGGTTAGAAAGATTCTGCCAAGTGATTCTCCCATCATGTCTCATCTGTGTGTCTGCTTGTGTTGAATCTACAGCTCCAGTCTCCATGTGGTTCATTCAAAGTCACAACAAGTAAATTATAGGTTCTCCTCCAAATGAAGGAATTCAAGTCATCCGCACTGTCAAAGTTGTGCTCTCCTCATCTTGAGTAATATGTACAGCACGGAAACAGGCCACACCAGTGTTTATTTTCCTCACATCCTTCCTGAACTATTAGCATAATCCCCTATTCATGCCCTCTTCACATGCTATATACACCTGGTAGGTGAGAGTGACAGTCACTTGTAGGGAACCATCATCAGTGGTAGGGAAACCACTGGGAAAAAAATTGATGGATTTGCACTTGAGGCAGGGACTGACTAGGGATGGTCAGCACGGCTTTGTTAAGAGGTTTTCCTATCTAAGCCATTTTTCAAAGAGATAAAAAGATGAAAGTAATACGATTGATGTGGTCTACAGCGAGGCCTTTGGCAATGTCCCACATAGAAAAGTGGTCAAAAAGGTTAGAGGCTCTGGGATCCACAATAATCAGTGCTGATTTAGATAGTGGGGAGAGCAGTCTGGCTGCAGAACAATGTTGATCAGTTGGCAAAATGGGCAGAGAAATCACAGATAGAATTTAATCCTGAAAAATGTGAGATGTAACATTTTGGGAAGACTAGCAAAGCCAGGATGAATGACAAGACCCTAGGAAGTACCAAAGAACAGGGAGGGCTTGGGTATACTGTAAATGTCTAAGTATCCTGAAAGGTGGCAGTACAGATAAATAAGGTGATTAAGCCAGCATATGGGATACTTGCCTTCATTAGCCAGGGTATAAAATATAAGAGCAGGAACATTATGGTACATAATGAAACATTAATTAGGCCACAGCTGGAGTACAGTGTGCAGTTCCAATCACCATACAGAGAAGCACTGGAGAGGGGGCAGAGGAGATTCACCAGTATGTTGCATTTTAGCTACAAGGGGAGCTTGGATCGGCTGCTTGCTTTCTCTTTGGAGAAAAGAAGTCAGAGGAGTGACCTGATGAGGTATACAAAATTAAGGACATAGACTGAAGATTGAGAAACATCTCCACTTAACAGAGTGTCCATGACTCGAGGGCATAGTTTGGAAATAAGGGGTAGGAGATTTGAAGATTTTTTTTAAACCAGAGGGTGGTGGTTAAAGCAGGTACCCTTACAACACTTCGGTATTTACAGGAACACCTGAAATGCCATGCATAAAAGGCAACAGGGCAACTGCTGGGAAACAGGATCATGATACATAGGTACTTGATAGACAGCATAGATAGAGTGGGTTGAAGGGCCCCTTTCCATTCTGTATGACTCATTAACATTGAAACTGTCGCACAAAGGAAGAGGTGAAACAAGGGAGGAAAAAAAGTTATGATAAAAAGAGGCTGATGAAAGCAGATTTAATAACGTCTTGCAGGAAGAAATTAGAAAAACGTTTGAAGATGAAGAATTTACAGGGCTATAGAAAAAGAATGGACTAGGTGCACTGCTGCAAACAGTTTGATTTCATCCCATGAATGCTAGGAATGCATATCCACATTATGTCTGCCTTTTTCACCTCAAGTTACTCAACTCTAACCTTTCCTTCAGCTCACTTCCTACTGAAACCTTCATTAATGCCTTTTTCAAAAAAAAACCTCTAGGCTTGAATACTCCCAACACATTCCTTTCCTGCTACCCTCTCTCCACACAACATAAATGAGGTCATCTGCTGCTTGCTTTCTCACTCACACAACCCATGTGCTCACTGACAGTTTTAAACAAAACCTTGCTGATAAAATTCTGACCTATCATTTTAAACCACTGTAGCCTTGGCCACTCCCATTTCTGATACCCTCTCAGCCTTAAAATCCCGATATTCATGTTCCTTCAATTTTGCTCTCTTTAGCATTTAGTAAAGAGAAAACAGGGAACTACTAACCTATTGGAATGACACAAGTTGTGTAAGTGGTAATGGGGCATATACAAAATGATAATAGGACTGAGCAGGGACAATACGGATTTATAAGAGGAAATCATGTGACAAATCCAACACAATATCTTGAAGTTGTAACCAGAATAGGTAAAGGGGAAACTAGTGAATATGATCTATTTGAATGTTCATCAACTCTTACGAGAGCTTAAACAAAAATTGAACATACAGGATTGGGTGCAGAATCTGGCTGTGGATTCAAGATTGGCTAATGGTTATCAAACACAGCAGGAATGACATGGTTATTTTCACATTGCGAGGATTTGTTAATGCTGCAGGGATTGGTGTTGGGGGTTACAGCTCTTCTGAATTTGATGAGGGCACCAATTTTTCTGATGATATAAAGGTGGGTGGCACTATGAATTGCTTGTAGCTTCAGGGGGATTTAGAGCAGCTAAATGAACAAGTGAGAATATGTCGGATGGACTATAATGAAAGAACGGTCGATTATTTTTTTAAAGCTTGATACACTGAAATGTGCCGGTGTTCAGACAGACCTAGGTGCACACAAATCGTGGAAAGTGAAGTGTTCAGGTACAGGAAGCAATTAGAATTGCAAACACTATGTTAGCACTTATTGAAAGACAACTTGAATAAAAGGAAAAGTTATCTTACCGCAATTATATAAGGCAATGGTGAGACTACTAGAATATTATGTACAGGTCTGGGCTACACATCCAAGTAAGCATATACTTATGATTATAGGCAACATAATGACAGCTCACCGGATTTATTCTGGAATGGTGAGGGAGTTCTGCTCTGAGGAGAGATTAAGCAGAATAGGTTTACACTTTCTATATTTTAGATTTAATTGAAACATACAAAATTCTCACAGAGCAGATGTAGGGATGATGGTTCCCATGCTTCAGGTGTTTTAGAACAAGTGGAATGACAGTCCCAATGTGAGTGATTGGCCATTGATGTCTGAAGAAAGTTCTTCTCCTCCTCCCCACCAAGGGCAGTAAATCACTGGAAATTTTTACCCAAGAGAGCTGCAGAGGCTCTATGCTGAGTATATTTAAGGCAGGGATAGATAGATTATTATTTGATATTAAAGGAAATCAAGAGATACGAGGTTAGTGGTGGAAAGTGGTGCCAATGTTAAGTATCAGCCATTATCTTACTGAATGGCAGAACAGATCCAAGTACTGGCTGGTCCACTCTTGCTTTTAATCCTTATGTTTTTTATCCTCAAATTTCATTGCTCAACCACTGATGTCTGTGCTTTCAAATACAAAGGGCCTAAGAAGTCCTCCCAAAACCCAAATCTTCCGTAAAGATGCACTTAAAATCTGCTTCTTTGACCAAGTCTTTGGTCATTTGTTGTCAAACATTGTCTAGTATCTTTCCTGCAGAGTGACTTGGGACACTTTATAATATTAAAAGGTACCCTTTAAATACCAGTTGTTGTTTGATGTAGTTCTTTCCAAGAGCATGAAACAAATGGTGTCTGTGTTGTGTGGTTCTAGAGTTCCTAGTAAAACAAACTTCAGGGCACCATGTAGAAAACTTCCTAGAACATCAATAGGAGCATTAGGAAGCCATTTAGTGCTTCAATGTAGTACACCATGCATAAAGATCTTGGCTATTTTTTTTTACTTCAATGCCATTTTCCTGCATTACCTTCATGTCTCTTGATTCTCTTAATAACCAGAAAAGTATCAATATTTCTGTTCCAAATGAACTCAGTGCAGCAGGGTGCAGAATTCCAAAGATTCCCTCCCGAGTGAAATTGCCTCATCTCATACCTAAAAAAAAATTTAACACCGAATCTGGACCCCTCAACCAAGGGAAACATCCTTCCTCCATCCAGCCTGTCAACCCCTGTAATAATTTTGAAGTTTCTCCTAAACTGTGAAGAATACAGACCTAGCATATCCAATATCTTCTTCTATAGCAAACTCAACATCCCTGGAATCAGCCAAATAAATCATCACTGCACTTCCTCGATGGCAAGTGTATTTTTTTAAGGTAATGAGACCACAAGTGTACACAATACTCCAGGGACAACGTCATCAAGGACCCATATAATTGAAGTACGATATCTTCAATGCTGTACTCAAATGCTCTAATCAAAGGCCAGCAAAGAATCAGGCATGACACAAAGAAAACTGTGAATTATTCGTAACCCGAACAGTTGACAAGTCAGAAACGTGGTCACAAACCAAGTTCCTGGGCGGCAGAAGATTCCTGGTGCCCTACAGCAGCCAACAAATCCATATCACTGCTCTCCCAAATGCTCAATCCTATGTACAGGATGTACACGTCGTGAGTGGGGAGGGCCTGTATGAGACACCCCAATATATCCCAGCCTCACGACAAGAATGTTTACTGGGATAGCATACCAAGTCTGATAATAGTATATTCATTGTTTTATCAATAATCTCCCCTCCATAAGATCACAATATACAAACTCAAGCATTGCAAAATGCTCAGTCCCATTACATTCAGATACAGTAGTTAAGCACATTTCAAACCTTGCTTCAGCCACATGTGGTGCATTGAGAAATGTTCTGGTCTCCATGTGACAAGTTATGGGGGACTGAAGATTCAAAGAATTATTCTGTACATGAAAACCGAACAGACCAAAGATTTATGAAGACTTTGTAAGTGTTTGATGCGGAAGCTTTTTCTGCCTGGGGGGGAGGGGGGGGTAGCCCAAATTGAGAGATCACCACATAAATCCAATGGGGAAGTCAGGAGAAGGTTCTTTACTCTGCGTGGTTAGAAAGTGGAACTTGCTATCAAATGGAGTGGATGAGGCAAATTGAACAGAAGCATTCAAGGAAAAGCTAAATAAGCACATGCGAGGGAGAAAGACATAGGTAATGCTGTTAAGGTTGGATGAAAAAGGATGGGAAATACTCATGAAGAGCATCAACAGTAGTATACAGCAGTAGCTAAGAATGGCCTCTTGGACCAAACAGTTACCAACATCTGCAGGAGCAGATTCCAATAGGTTTTGGAGCCAACAGGCAGACCTCCTTCAACCACGGATTCCTCCAATTCCACTGCAATTTGAAGGAATTCAGGGCCCCTGATGACTCCAACAAAGCCATTGATTCAAAGATTTCCCTGCAGGTATGTTATCATTTGTGATGAAAAATGTTAATTAAAAGGAAGCAACCAAACAAGTCACATCGTGTCTGACCAAACAGCTTAGGGCTATGACACAGTGAGCTGAATGCTTCTCCCCCACCCCAGCATTGTGTACAGGCAGGCATCCATGCAGTACTGAAATCTGGTGCTTCAGACTGCAGCTGTCTCACATGTCAAGGCTCATCTGCTGACAGGGATCAATTCTATCTGCCAAGTCTCTGCTTTCCTTGTCAGCTGCAGCCCATGTTCTCAAAATGGAATCTACACATCCCATTTAAAGTTCAAGACTTTGTAACTCTTTCCATAATTTATGAACACAGAATTTTTCTTATAAAGGTGAGATTTCTCTTTTCAGAACCAGTAATACTATATAATCTTTTAAGTGCAGTATGATCATCCTACCACCCTCGTTTTACCTGTAACCCATCCAATCCTCCTTTCATAACTACCACCCACCGCCCTGATCTCTTCTTGGAGGTATCCATTACATTATTGAACAGCTGATCATGGATTCAGTCTTGTGAATATCAAGACCTTGATTCCAGTGAGATGGCGACCATTGTATCGATTTGCTAGTTGACAGTAGTTTGGGTTGAAATAGGTAATGGGAGTGGGGAGGACACTACTGTTAGTAAACTTTGAGTGGAAAGTGGAAATTGTGTGTGCCAGATGAGTAGCAGCCCAAAGACTGCAATGCCAATCATACTTAACTCCACCTCTAATCAACCCTTCCCTTTAACAGCAATAACGTGGTTGGAGGCAGACAAACTACCTAGCCGAGACCCAATTTATATATAAAGTAAAATTAAAAGGCTAACACATTTCTTTTCAGGGGCTCAGTCTCGCTTGTCATTGCCTTGTCTCCTATGATTTGGAGAACCCAATGCCTACATCGTAGCCAGTTCAATGAATCAAACAGAGGAACATTCTTATTGTACCCCAGCTTATTGGGAAATATTGAATGCCAACCTGATCCCAGAAAGAACTGTTAGGCCTCATGCAAGCAAACCAAACTTATTTATTGAACAGTAAGTAGAACATTTGAAACAACTGCAGGCATTTACTAAACTTGTTCCACAGTCAATAAAAGTTACATACCCTGCATTAATGCTTGACACAACTACAAGTATTTCCTCACAAATGTCATTTGCTATCTTGGCTCATACTCTCAACAGTTTCAGACTGACTAGAAAGCTGAATGCAGGTAACCCAAAGCCAGTTCACACATTGCTCCTGATGTGGAGCACTCCACAAATGGGGATTTTGAAGAACCACAGCACTGCCTCACCTCCCCTCAAATCGAACATGTTTTTAAACAGCCTACTTCTGAAAAAAAAATCCTGCTCACATCACTTGATGTGGCTATACCCCAAAGCATCATGTTGTTCACTCTCCAAAGACTGACTGACCTCTGTATGTGTGTATTATTTTGTTGAGATTTCAAATTAACAGCATTTGCAAGTTGTGATATTTGAATAGAGTAATAAGGCACTTCTAAATATTTCTGAGAACAAAAGATCTAATAAAAAGGGCAGCAATAACCCACAACCTTTATTCAGTACTGGACAACTGACTAAACAATCAAAGTGTAAAGGTAATAAGCTAGGGAGGTGGTGGGAAAGATGAGTTGGATGTCATTGCCGTACATTTGGAAACTGTTGCCATGTTTTTGATGATGAGACAAAGCATGTGGATGAGAAACAGAAGGCAGCCCAGGATAGGTACTTGGAGGACACACGAAATAACAGTAAGCGTGTATAAAACAACACTGCTAATGAGTATCTGGCTACAAATGTGCAGCTGAGAGTGGAATGAGGTGTGGTTCTCAAAAGGTACTGACAGAGAGGTAGATTACTTAGCCATTATGACATAGTGTGACACTGAGTCATTTTAGTACTGGGACAGGGACAGAAAGCTGAAGGATGGTTTGTCATTAGCAGTTCGTGATAACTGCGATCAGCAAGGAATAATCCAGTAATTAACCCTTGATGGATAAAACAGCTTCACTTTTGGCTGGAAATTGAGGAAATGATCCAGGAGCCAGAAATTAGCTATTTCAAATCCCCCATGGATAAGAGCAACAAAACACATTAATGGAATCACAGGTACAAACCACAGACTGCATAAGTGGAGATAAAGTTGCAGCTGGTCTGCCATAACCAACCTCAGTATAGCAGAATTAGGAAGCAGGTGTTCTGATCCCAAAACATACAAATGCTTCTCTGCTAGAAATCCAGGACAGAACTGGGTGAGTCTCCACTGAGAGCCACAGGTTAGTTTCCCACGTGAAGAATGACCTTTCAAGTGAAGCAGAAACAGAGCTGCTAGCCTCAATGGAACTTGACCCCAGCAAAAGCCTTCATCAAGTAAAATAAATAGGCTTCCCATTTCAGGGAGACTGTCAGGGAGTTCCAAAGATACAGTTAACCTTGGATTAAAATGTCCTCTTTCAGGACACAATCTCCCAGCCTGATACATTGAATGTGTGCTTTGATATTTAGCACATATAGTTGTGTTCTCATAAGAGATTTTCATAAGGTAATATGCAAAGAATCCTCTTACAAAGTGAAGGCAAGTTCCAACTTCCAGAGTGTTACTTTACTCCTTCTCACCTCAAAGGGAACAAAAAAAAATGTGCCAGGGAACTTGCGCAAGAAGTCCACAGAGGGCCAGCTGCTTAGAGGTGTGGAAAATCAAACTAACAGCAAAAAATTTACAAAAGATAAGGTAGCTTGAGAGGGTGCAGAAGAAATTTACTAAAAATAATTCAGCAAATGGGGGAGTTCAGTTACGTGGAAAGACTGGACAAGCTGGAGTTGTTCTTCTTAGAAAAGGTTGCAAAGACAGAGGTATCTATAAGCATCACTGACAGTAGATAGAAAAAACTGTTCCCATTGCCAGAGGGGTCAAGGAGACACAGGATAAAGGTGACTGGCAAAAGAACTAAAAGTGACACGAGAAACATTTTCACACAGCGAGTGGTCAGAGTTCCAAGGCAGGTCCAAGTGTCCCATTCAGATACTTATTCCAGAATCAGTTTGAAATGAAAGGACTTGCAGGACTCCAGGGAGTAGAACTAGCTGGATTATCCTTATAAAGCTAGTACAAACTTGATGGACCCAAGGTCCTCCTTTCATGCTGTAACCATTCAGCCAAGATCATCTCTGGAAGGCAAATTTGTCAAGTGTATCCCATCCTCAAGGGGCTTCAATATGAGATGATTCAGTAATAGCCACATTCTAATTTTGACAAGTCGGCACTAGAAGGCTAAATTCCAGGTTGCAATTACAAAACTTGCTTCAGTACACTGAATCTCTTTAAAGAACTTAGAATATTGCCAGAAGCAGCAACTGCAACATCCCACACAGACAAATATTTGGAGGCCAACTTCTCTACTTGTACTACTCACAGGTGAGGAGGGTGGCGGGGGGGGGGGGGGGGGGGGGGGAGGAGAGAAAGAAGTTAACTGGGTCATTTCACATCTCATTACAAAATCAGCATCTCCAACAGAGCAGAACTTCCTTGGTATAATGCCTGATTATGAATCTAGAGTTTAAAAGCATGGTACATTCATCCCCACGGTTTACTGAATCACAGGCCAACTGACCAAGAATCATACTTCCTTTCTCATTCTCAGTACTTAATACACCATTCACAATCCATCTGGCACTTCTGTTAAGACCCTAACCTGCACCTCACTCCAGCATATTCATTATTGCACACATAACAAACAAATACTGAAACAAAGGGAAAAGCTAAATTGGTGGGCAAACAGAACAGTTAAATGTCTTAATTCATCTACACACTTCAGTCATACACAACAATCAATGAGCAACAGAGCATGTCAGAATAACATTAGGATTCCTCACCATCATCTCAGAGGAGCTTCACTAAACCCGAATTACACAAGACAGGTGACTCAGTTTGGTCATCCACGGGATCACCTCGCCCCACTTCATTAACTACAATACTGGAGTTAATGCCTTCCATACATCACACATGCATATTCTAATAGCAAATAATAGAAACACTTTCTTCAAGAGGTAGGAGGAGGCAACACAGGTCAATGGGTTCAGATATCAGAAACCAAGGCTTGAAAGATTTTACACTTAAAGACTGGCTAATTCATGGAAGACCACTATTTTGTTCAATAAGATACTGAAATGTAATTATCAGTTTAAAAAGAACTGCTATTGTAAAATTAATGCATGCCAGTCTTCAACATTAGAAAGACAGCTGAAGGAAAGAGGGATGAAAACTGCCAGCTATGTAAAAATGAGCACTAGCAGGGACATAAGAGATCCGCTTTCATCCATAATTCTCTGCAAGGCTTCTCTGCATAATTCTCTCTATAAAGGGATGTCCCTTTAGAACTGAGATGAGGAGGAATTTCTTCAGCCAGAGGGTGGTGAATCTGTGGAATTCATTGCCACAGTGGGCTAAGGAGGCCAAGTCATTAGCTGTATTTAAGACAGGGATTGATAGGATCTTGATTGATAAAGGGGGGTTAAGGTTTACAGGGAGAAGGCAGGAGAATGGGGTTGAAACAAAAAAGCCATGACTGAACAGCAGAGCAGACTCAATGGGCTGAAATGCCTAATTCTGCTCCTTTATGTTATGGTCTAAGGCTAGTATAGATTCAAACCCACCACATTCTGAACTGGAGGCAAATGGGCTACCAATTTGCCCAAGTGCAGAGCTTTAGCACCAAACTAGAGGTGTAAATCACAGTTTCTGAACGTTACAAAATAGCAGCAAAACCTCGATTTGAAAGCAACCTCAAAGCACCTTGAACAAACTATTACAATCACTAAGCAATTAGCTTGTTGCTAACAGGATATGGTCTGGACTCGTGTTATCAGACAATCCTTCCCCTTCAATGCTGCCTGAAAACGAACTGCTGCAAGAAAACACTAACCTTTCGTCTGTAGGAGTTCCCGACTCAAAATGTATTAGCAGGTTCCCAAAAGCCACATGTAAATTGAAGATAAAAGGAAGTAGCTTGCTCAGAGCAGAAAAAAAGCTTGCAGTTAAGCAAGCAAATTAACCAGGACAAAGTCCAAATGGGGGCGGGGGGGGGGGGGGGGGGGGGGGTGTGGTGGTGGTGGGTTCTGTTGTGCAGACTTCCTCTGGCTGTCTCCAGGTAAATGACGAGCATTTGTCCTGAACTTTGCTTCCTACTCTTAAAAGCTTTCCACTTATGCAAGAGGTAGTGGAAGCTGAAGGAGGAAGCCACACAAGTACACAACAGCACAAGGAGCCGTCAGTTCCTGTTATTGATATCCTGTCCAAGCAAAGCAACAAACCCATTAGGTGCAGCAGAGAAACTAATCACAGCAAAAGAAATTCAGTACCTTAACAAGCCAGGTCATTGAGGCTTGCTCTGTCATTCCTGATGATAATGGTTCAGGTTCGATCTAAATGACCCTGAACTCTGCCATTGCAAAGAATTATTGCATTTGCAGTAAGCATTGATTTTACTGAATTTCAGGCACGTGCTTAAAACTACAATGCTTCAGACAAAATTAGCAACATCCTCCATACTAGTTCAGTGCCATCACTCACCCCAATTCAATTCCTTCAATCAACATTGGAGAGCGTCACGCATCGCCACCATGAGGAACTTGATCAATCCCCAAAAAACTTAGTTGCCAGTTAATTTTCAGTTCATGAGTATCATGATTAGCCCCACTTTTACATCAATCACAAAAGAGACAGCACATCAACACCATGTAAGTTTACAAACTTGAGCAAATTGGCCATAAGAACTTAGTACCACACAACTTTATTAGACTTGCGGAGGAGCAAAAGGATTTAAGGTTTGCAGAGCTAGCACCAACTCGAAGACGAGCTATCCACTGTCATTGGAAGCAGCCTTTCATGACCTCCTAATGCACTTTGCAGCCATTGCAGTGCTTTTAAAGTGTAGTCATCATGAGACGATAGGAAGTGCAGTAGCCAGCAAATAATATACAGCCGATCATCCATGCTAGTTCATGTGTAGTGTTCAGAGTCCTCCTCCCCTCTTTTGTCCACCTATCACTGCTCTGCTTTCCCCTCCTATATATTGGGCTTCCCCTTTTCTTATCTTCAGTCCTGAAGAAGGGTCCTGACCTAAAACGTTGACTGCCTGCTTCTCTCCACAGATGCTGCCTGGCCTGCTGAGTTCCTCCAGCATCGTGGTGTTTGTCATTAACAGTATGGCTATTTCCAATTACCTTCCTTCCCAAATCAGCTGGGCTTAGAGCAGAATGCTTTCTCCAGTTTTATGCAATGTAACTTTCTCAACCTCACCCCTGCCTCCACGCTGCACACAATAGCATTCTTCTGAAGTAAAGTGTTCATACTGGGATGCACATCTCCACCCATGTAAGTCTAATGAACGATGGCAAGCCCTAAAATCATGAGCACAGAACTTTCAAAGGGATCTGAACTTTTATTTGGAGGGCTCCAGGGAAAGAACAGGACATCAAGACAAATTGGATAGCTCTCAAAAAAAACAGCATGGAAACAATCTTTCTGTGCTTATATTCAAAGTCACTCTTTGTTTTTATGCAATGGCTTTACCTCACCAAAACACACCCAAGTCATTGAATCAAGTTATCCTCCTTTGGTTTTCAAGAATGGATATCACAGAATATTTTAAAAGAGCTGATGTGAAATGTTGCAGCCAGCCTCCAACCACAACGCCACAGTGTCAGGAAAGTTCAGGCTACAGACGCTATTATTTTGCTTAACTGAAGGAAATAGCAAACTACATTTTTAAGAGAAGCCTTCTAATATTTGGTTATGATGAAAAGATCACCAATCTGAATTGCTGTTGTTTCTCCACAGATGCTGCTTGATCTGCTGAGTATTTCCAGCATGTCCTGTAAAATTTCAAATTTTGGCATCTATATTTGGCTTTTGTAACACCAAAGATTGAGTCTTACAAACAATAAATTACTAGAGTGATGCTCTTTCCAACTGGGTAACTTCTAACACTCAACACAATCATTTCACCAATGAGAGCCTCCAAAAACAGCATAATACTGAAGACCAGACCAGCACACAAATGTAGAAGATATTGAAATAATGAAGATAAGAATATGTTGACTTGGTTCAGTCCACACCACTCACCTCTGAAACAGAAGATCTGGTTCAGGGCCCCACTATAGGACTGAAACATATTAATTACATTGTTTCAACACTGCAATGTGTCAATGCTGCAATGTTAGTGATCCATTTTTACTGTGCAATATTAAACTGCTCAATCAGTTGGATATTCAAGGTCCCATAACGCTCCACAAAGTAGAATGCACTGCCATTGTCCTGGCCATCATTCCTCATTTAACTGACAGCAACAAAATAAAAGCCATTTTCTCCTCATTGTTTGTGAGCTATTGCTTTGAGAATAACTTATACATCCATGACAATTACAATAGGATCTCATTTAAGCAATGATTTCCATGTAAATGCAGGTTTGTTCTTTAATTTAATGTATCAAGGAAGCCTTTGATGAAAGCAAGTAATATTTTATGGTTACAACCTGATTTTTATTACAATTAGGAAACACAGGTATTTCAGTCCCTTTGTTCCTGCACCCTCGTGTTTTGAGAAAAGGAGACCCATGGAACTTTGAGGAACTAAAACAAATAAAAAGTACAAGTTCAGGCCTGTGTGCCCAGTTGGAATGTATCAACCATTTGAGTTTTGACTGAACACGAAACCTCTACTCCGCTCCATGACTGACAACTCTGATGCAAGTATAATTACATGCCCATTATAAACTTCACTGCTTTATGGACAAGGTTTTACCATGTACATTCTATCTGTAATCAAGAAACTGAGAGCATACAGAGTTACCCTTGAAGGGTTGTATTTTGTTTTAAATGTTTTTCTTGATCTGAATCCTCCCTCAGACATCTACTTCAAATTTCCAACAATTTCTCTGCAAAATCTTCATCTGCTCAAATCACGTAATCCTCTCACCGATTTTTAACATCGCCCATCAAATATGAAAAACTCCTGAAGATCAGCATTATAATTGTTTGCCACAATCCTCAGAAGTTTCCAACAGTACCATCTTTGATTATTCAGAAATGAATAGTTATACTGCTTTGTTGTCATTTAAAGTTTTTCATTGTTGTGGAATCAGGAAATGTCACAGACCCATTCTATGCAGTTTGTTATTACATATGAGATTCAGCTGTTACCCCTGATCTTAACCACAGGGAGACCTTCACTTACACGCCTCACTCTGACCCTACGGATGGTCCATGAACGACGATCCCAAAAAAAAACAATCCTCCTGGTTAGAATGAAACATTGCCTCTTAAATTTAACCCTAGCCCAGAAACTCCTCCCTTACATTGGTGAAGCCTCTCCTCCACCCTCAGGCACCCACATCCTCCAACCCCGCCCCCCACACCACACCCCTGCTCCTCCATTCTCCAGCATCTACAAACCCTGCCCCCACCCTCTGCCACCCACCCCCTCTCCTCCTTCCCCACCCCCTTCTGGCCCCCACCCCCACCCTCCTCAGACCCCACACCACCCTACCATCCTCTTCCTCCTCCCTCGGGCACCCACCCACCCCTCCTCCCCCCACCCCTCGGGCACCCACCCCCTCCTCCGCCCTCAGACACCCACCCACCCCCCCTCCTCCTCCGCCCTCAGACACCCACCCACCCCCCCTCCTCCTTACCCCCCTGGCACCCACCCCCTCCTCTGCCCTCTGGCACCCACCCACCCCATCCTCCCTCCCCCCCCCGCATCCACCTCTGCCCTCAAGCACCCACCCTCCTCCTCCTCCTCCCCGCCCCCACCCCTCGGGCACCCACCCCCTCCTCCTCTTGCCTCGGGCACCCACCTCCTCCGCCCTCGGGCGCACACCAACTACTCCTCCACCTCCCTCGAGGACCCAGCCACCCCCTCCTCCTCCTCCACACTCGGGCACCCACCTTCCACCTCCACACTCAGCACACAGCCACCACCACCACCATCCCCTCCTCCCCTTCCCCTCACCCTGAACTCGGAGAATTCCACCCCCCCCCCCCAGCTCCCATCAACACACACACTGACTCCAGGCACCGCCCGACCTCCTCACATGCCCATCCGCCTGTCCAGTTAGCGCCGCGGACCGAGGCTTCCCCCGACCTTCCTCCCCCCGCTCCCTGACCCCGACATCTTTTGCTCAGATGTAGCAGGTGCCGGTCGGGGCAAACCTGCTGCCGGGGCCCCGCTCCAGCGGCGCACACTCACCCGATGGGCAGGGCCGACGCTCCGGCTGCTCGGCTGCGCTGCCTCCGCACTCCCCGGGACGGAACGACAGACACAGGGGCACCCACACAGGGCAAGCCGCCACCGAATGGCGGAGAGAAGCGGAAGTGAAGCCGCGGCCTGGCCCAGCACGGCCCAGGAAAGGAAAGGGTGGGGGAAGGGGCAGTCCCGCACTGGGTCCGACCCAACACCAAGCTCCTCCTCCTCCCACTGCAGCGTTCTCGTCCCGTCTCCACCGCCGGGCTTCAGACCAAAACCGAGCCCATTGCACTTCGGGAGTTGTAGTCCGGCTCTCAGACTGATCGTAGGGAAGCACTCAAACAATGGACTTCAATTCCCAACATGCGCAGTGTAGGCGCACTGCATTGTGGGATGGTAATCCGGCCACCCGTTCAGTTCGGACTACATTTCCCAGAATGCATGACGGCCCAATCGGCGCAGCTCCTGTTGTCATGGAGACGCGGCGCCTCCTTTGGCCATTTGCTGGGCCTTGCACCGGCTCGCCTCACCTTCACCGGGATCTCTCGCCCTTCTGACAGGAGTGGGCGAGCACCGATACCCGGCAAACTTTAACATGTGCAATTCCCCCATTACTTCTTGACCTCTGGAAATCTGAAGAAGATTCCCCCCAGGTACACACTGTCTGTGCTCAACTGTGAATGAAAATCAAAAAGCTACAGATGCTGGCAATCTGAAATAAAAGGAGAAACTTTCCCTAACTCTAACGAAAGGTTCACTGTTTCTCCTACCACAGATACTGCTTGATCTGCTGAGTATTTTCCGTTTTAATTTCAGTTTATCCATTGTCCATTATAGTTAATTCAGCTAGTCACACTGAGGTGGCACAAGAATATTGGATAGAGGTCCTGATAATAATCCACTGAATTACTATCGATGCAGTGATTTGTTAGCAGCTTCTTGGATGCAGAGTTCAAAAGGAAGATTGTTCAGCATATGAAATGAAAAAATTTGCAAGGCTATGATAGTGGCTGAGGTATAAGGACTAGCTGAGTTGCTTTACATGGAGGTGGTATGGACTTAATGGGCCAAATTACCTCCTTCCCAGCCATAAAAATTCTGTGATCTGAGATATATGTTTGCAGCATAGAAAGAAATTAGTATGCGTCATGAAGCTTGGGTTTGTCATCTCTGCTTACAGACCTCTATCTTCTAGTGTCACATTTTATCTCCTGTCATTGATGACCTTTGCCTGTGATTTTGTACTTTGGTTTGCAAGTCTGGGGGCCCTCCACAAGCACCAAAACAAGGGTAGGCATGACAGGAAATGCAAATGAGGAAGTGATTTGTAACTCAGACCACTCCCAAGTCTTGATCCCAATTGCTCAGTCTTTCCCTCTTCTAGAGACTCCATATCGGAACCCCCATATCCAGCATCTCCTCCTCCAAATTCCCAACACCACAGGTTCCCTAAACCTGTCCAAGCTTAATGCACTTCTGGAAGTTGATATTGGCACCAAATTGGGGATTTCCCTGTAGCAGTGTCCATTTGAATTATGAAATTGGCAAAGAAAGGTGGTTCAGCATTGAGTAATTTACCTTGTGGCGCCAACAATTTAGCCCACCAATCTAAATCTACTGCCCTTATCTGTTCCTCCACCTCCATATCTCTTTTTCTCTAAGGAAGACATAATTCCTGTTCCTCACACAATCTCGGACTACTGGACGTCCTGGAGAAAGTAGGCCTTTTGAATAATAGGCCTTTTGAAGATTTGAAGGTGACAAATGTAATTGCTCAATTCAAATAAAAGAGAGGAAACAATCAATTATTGAACTATTAATCTGGGATCAGTGGTAGGGAAAGTGCTGGAATTTATTATTGTGTTATCTAGCAACAGTGTACTTAGAAAACCTTAAAGTCACTGGCCAGAATCAACAGGAATTTATGAAATGGAAATTGTGTTTGACAAATCTGTTGTAAGGTTATTGAGGTTGCAACTAAGCAATGTTGCTGAAGGGAAATTAGATTTTCAAAAAGTGTTGCAAAGGTATCACACAATAAGGTTATTGCACAAAATTAAGATTCAGAATTAGGATTGTGGATTGGTTAATGGATAGAAAGGTATTTAAGAGAAAGTGATGAGTAATTTTCAGCTGTAATTAGTGCACTGCCACAAAGCACAGTGTTTTGCAATAGATAATTACAAAATATATCAGTGACTGAGATGAAGGAACCAAGTGTGATGCATCCAGGTACATAGAAAATTGTGGGGACAATACAAAGTGGTTGTAACATTAAAGCTTTAACTCAGTAGACCAGAATGTGGCAAAATGTCATTTGGAGAAATGTCAAGCACTACTTTATGAGGAAAAATTTTAAACCAGATTTTTTTTTACAAGGTGAGATAGTGGGAAATCTTGGTATTCAAAGGAATCTGGATGTTCTGTACACAAATCATATAAAGTTTATATGCAAGTACAGGAAAGCAAATAGTATGATTACCTTTATTACAAAGGGACTGGCATAGTAAAGATCTAATGCACTTATATGGAACTTTATTAAGATTACAGCCTACTTCACAAAACTCTGTAAAGCTTCGATCTCTTTACTCAAGAAAGAATGTATGCCGTAGAGGGAGTGTAACAAAGGCTCACTAGATTGATTGAGCTGTGATGATTGTCTAATGAGGAAAGATTAAGTTACAAGATCTATATTCCCCAGAATTTAGAAGAATGAGAAATGATTTCAACAAATCATATAAAATTAAGTGGTTTGATAGGTTAAGATGCTAAGAGGATGTGTCTCCTGTCTGAGGAATCTAAAGCTACAGATCATCATATTGGACTGGCTATTTGTTGAGGTGAAAAACTTCCATTCAAAGATTTGTGAGTCTTTGGAGTTCTGTTCTCCAGAAGACGATAGATGCCTGATAGAGTCATAGAGTCATTGAGCAATACAGCACAGAAATAAGCCCTTTGGCCTCACGAGTCCATGCCGACCACGGTAACCACCCAGCTCATCCCATTTTTGGGATGTTGAATATTTTTGACACAAAGATTTTTTTAGGTACTAATAGATACAAGGGCAAAAGCAGATTATGGCAGATGCTGGAAATCTGGGTTATAAAAGAGATTCTAAATGAAAATTAGCAAACTGAAATTTTAACTTTATTTTTCTCTCTATTTCCAGCATTTGGTGATTTTCATTAAAGGATATGATGATAATGCAGGAAGGTGAATGTAATAAAAGATTGGCTATAATCTTATTGAATGGAGAAAGCTTGAAGGTGTGACTGACTTATTTCTTATATTCTCTGTAAACCTGAGACCCTCTCTTATTAACAATAATAACTTCCAATTATCTTGTATCTTTTCAATGCAAACACATCCCAAGGTATTTCACAGGAGCATTACAAAACAAAAAAAAATTGAAGCCATGCTACCTGGGAAAATATTAGAGTAGTTGACCAAAACGCCAGTCTTGGAGCCAGGTTTTCCAGAGGTTCTTAAAAAAGAGGTAGAGAGATGCAATCTTTTAGAAAGGCCCTTCAGAATGTGGAGCCTTGATGGCTGAAGGCACGATTATTAACGGTGGAGCAATTAAATTTGTACATGTTCATAAGGACAGATATCTTATGGGTTATAGGGCTGGAGAAGATTACCAAGTTATGGAGGGCAAGCCAAGAGAAGGACATGAAAACAAGTGAGAGAATCTTAAAATAGATGAGGCAAGGCTTTGAGTCATTAAACAACTGTATTCTAAAATGAGAAAAAAAACCCTATGTAGCAAATTCTGATCAAAGCGCTCTAGTTCAATTGATGCAGCTTTTATTTGGATGATTAAGCAATACAAAGGTTTTTCTTCAATAAAGCAAAATAACTATTCTGCTTCTTGTTTTAGACCACTTGATAGCACATCCTGTTCATGCAACCTTGACAACCTAGTTGCCCTTTATAGCATTTGTGTTTTTTTAACAGTGTAGTTATTGACAAAACCACAAGAGCCAGGGAATTGCAGATGGAGCAGGTTGTGTCACAACAAGCAGTTGCACAGCAAAATAAGTCCAATTTACTCAGAAAACAAGTTCTATTTACAGAGCAGAAGAAATAGAAATAGAAATTAAAGCAAATTATCCCAATAAAACCATGAGGGTTAATCCTCCGGAAAAGTGCAATGAGTGGAGGATAGTTACTGTATATGCACAAAGTGAATTTTTGCACTTCCAACATTATGATTTTGATTGGCAAGGCAATTATCTCCACTCTTCCTGGTCTCACCATATGCAGCCTTGTTTTAAAACATCTCACTCTTCTGTAAAAAGGCCTTTCCCTCTCACAATACAACAGAGAGGAAAGAATTTTCCATTACTATGGGGGTGATGTATCTTTCTTTTCAGAGTAGCTAATAAATTGCATGGTTTAATCTCTTGTAGAAAGTTTAGTACAATAATTACACTTGTCTAGGTGCCTTTTCAATAAAAGTAATTAATGAGTAAACAAATTATTTTTAATTCTCTGTGTAAAGAATAGTTCCCAACCCTCCTCTTACTTCCTCATTCTTTGATCTCCTCATTTCAGATTATGATACCGAAGAAATAATTTTTCCAATAAAACTAATGATAACTAAAATCACCAATTAAATTCTCTTTGCCTTTCTCTGCTCTATATAGAAATAGTCCCAGTGAATTAGAGGTGAAAGCAGAGAAAGAGCTGAATTGGGAAGTTGCCGATCCTAACTTACTGAAAAAGCAATGCAGTATAAATGTGGAGAAGGTTGTGCATCTCCAATGGAATTTTCAAAGGCTGGGAAAGTGAGAGGTTCACAGCAGATTGGGATATAATGTGACATGGAATTCAAGAGATACCACCACCTGTTCTCAACTGAACTTTTCATGAACATTCTACCTCCTTTTCTCTGTGTGCTTTATATCTTCTTCCTCCCCCCACCCCCATCACTACCACCCCGCCCCCCATCCCTTCCCTTCCAAGTGACAACCTTGTGTTGGTGGCTTTTGCCTAAATCAGAATTTTCAACTTGGTGCTGGAATGTAAAAGTAGCTTTTTGGTCAGGTCAGGAACCCACTATAAACTCTGAGTTGTTTCCATTATGGATGTATATCTCGATTGCTAGTTTTATGGCCCCAGGGTGGATTAAAAATATCCCCCATGTGCTTCTATTGTAAGTTAAATGTTTAATTAATAATCTAATTTAACCATACTCACAATCACTAACTCAGCAATATCCAATGTCACTCTTTCTTGTCTGCATATTTAACCCATTGTTATAGTCCAATAAAATAAATACATCTGTTTAAATGGCTTTGAAGCCACATCTATAAGATAAGATAAGATATCTTTATTAGTCACAGGTACATCAAAACACACAGTGAAATGCATCTTTTGCATAGTGTTCTGGGGGCAGCCCGCAAGTGTCACCACGCTTCCGTCGCCAACATAGCATGCCCACAACTTCCTAACCTGTACGTCTTTGGAATGTGGGAGGAAACTGGAGCACCCGGAGGAAACCCACGCAGACACGGGGAGAACGTACAAACTCCTTACAGACAGTGGCCGGATTTGAACCTAGGTCGCTGGCGCTGTAATGCGTTACGCTAACCGCTACACTACCGTGCCTGCCCAATATTTTCTAGTTCTTCAGCAGTGCGAATATATTGTGTGGGCTCATTCGGCCTCTACTGCAATCATCATTCCATGTCAATTTCTGACCTTTCTCCCATTTAATTATCAAGTTTAAATGAAGCACTGACACAATTAGATACAAACCACAAAAGTGTGAAACACAAGAAACATAGAATCATTCCATCTAAGGCCACATCTTATACTGCTGGACATTCCAATTTACTGCCTTGGATAGCATCTATCTATGCAGCATACTTGGATGCAGTGGGATAGTTATTACAGTACTGGAATAGTGACTCAAGGGTGATTGTTTACAATCTCCAAAAACAATTCACGCAAATTATATTCAGAAGGTCTTATAATTGGCGATATCAGTAAATAAGCCAAATGTGGAGACAGAACCAGGGCCAGATGTGCATCTGGAGTCAGGGGCCAGGGATGTGGGCCAGGTGTGCATCTGGAGTCAGGAACATGGGCTGTTAAGTGAGCAGCCAGACCCAGGCGATCGGAAACATGAGCGTGGTGTGTGGCCATATCTTGGACGTGGCAACGTGGGCCAGATGCTGGGAACATGGGCCAGATGTGCAGCAGGAGCCAATGGTTAGGAATGTGGGGCAGGGGTGTGGCCAGAGTCAGAGGTTGGAGTGCGGTGGGAACACGTATAATGTGTGTGCCTGGAGCTAGGAATGTGGGTAGGTGGGCAGCCAAAGACGGGGTCCGAGAATGGAGCCAGGGGTCAGAGGCGTAGTGGGAACATGGATAAGGTGTGCGTCTGGGAACAGGGCCAGGTATACAACTGGGATCAGGAGCCAGAGACTGGATGTAGCTTGGAGGCTGGGTGAGCAGGGTGAAAAGTGGGGAGAAAGGCAATGGCTAAGGCTCCTGTACCCAAGTCCACACATATTTTTGTGTGTGTGTGTGTGTGTGTGTGTGTGTGTGTGTGTGTGTGTGTGTGTGTGTGTGTGTGTGTGTGTGTGTGTGTGTGTGTGTGTTAGATAGCAAGTGTATATGTGCCAAGTGGCACCCATATGTGCTGTGCCTACCAGTGTGTCAGCATTAAATCTAACGCAACTGAGCCTGAAGTCTCCAGTCATTTTGGTCCACCCTTACCTCCAGATAGAGTCATGCAGTATGGCAGCAGGCCCCAGCCCGTCTTGTCCATGCCGACCAAGATGCCCCTCTAAGCTGGTCCGATTTGCACATGTTTGGCCCATATCTCTCTAAACCTTTCCTATCCAGTACATATGCAAATGTATTTTAAATGTTATTATACCTGCTTCAACCACTTCCTCTAGCAGCACAACCCTTTGTGAGAGTTAGTTGCCCCTCAGTTCCCTTTTAAATCTTTCCCCTCTCACCTTAAACCTATGCCTTCTGGTTTTTCATTTCCTTTCACTGGGAAAAAGAAGGTGTGTATTCACCCTATCTATGGTCCTCATGATTTTATACACCTCTGTAAGGTCACCCTTCAGCCTCCTACACTCCAAGGAATAAAGTCCTAGCCTGCCCAACCTCTCCCTATAACTCAGGCCCTCGAGTCCTGGCAACATTTTCGTAAATATTCTTTGCGCACTTTCCAGCTTAATGCCTATAACCCACTAGCCAGGGGACTGTAGAACTGTTCATTTTGATTCTTTGCTTTTCAATATTGAACTGAATCTGAAAGCTTAATTGAACTGATTCTGTAATCTAGTGACTTCCATCTAGGAACAGTATATATAGGAATTATTCTATCCATTAGCATTCAGAAAGCAAGCAGTAGATGAGTTATGCCTACAGTTTCTACTACCGGCAGCCCACAACCATTGCAGATTGATTAGGACATAGTCCTCACTCTGGGAAGTCCGTGTGATAGCTGACTCCCCATGTTAAAGGAAACCAAGCATAGACAACTTATTATGCATTTATTTGTGCTTTTGTGAAAATGTTGTACTGGTTTTTGCAGTTTACTTTGTGTGAGTGCTCTCCAAGTCAAGTCAAGTTGACTGTCATGTGCAGAAGTTCAGTGAGGTACAATGAAAAACTTGCTTGCAGCAGCGTCACAGGCATGTAGGTTCAGACTACACACAGAACATAAATTATACAAGATAGTGAAGAAAAACTCTACCAGAGCAATAGTACCAAATTATTAAAAAGCAATGACCATGCCCATTTCATGTCACAGGATTATTTTTAAAATGTTGAATTTCATGAGTTAAAAATACTTTTTCTGTATTGTTATATCCTGAATAGGATTAGTTTCAGATTTTTCACCTGTGTGTGTGCACTTTTATTTCATTTCAAGCTTCTGTACACAAATCTGGCTGTAAAAGCAAGAAACAAAAGTGGCTGGGACTGTTTAGAAAGGTTCCTTGCCATTAAATGAGTTGTGAAACATTGCCTTAGTGGATAAGACTGAGGAATTAAAAATGGAAAATGAGGAAATGACAGAGACTTTGAACAAATATTATTTATCTATTTTCATGATAGAAGACATTAAAAGCATCCCCAATAAGAGCAGAAAATTGGATGGCAAAAGGACGGGAGGAACTTGAAACAATTATTATCACAAGAAAAGTTGCTTAGCAAATTAATGGAACTAAAAGCTGTGAAGTCCCCTGGATCTCACGACCTGCATTCCAGGATCTTAACAGGAATGGCTACAGATAATGGATGCATTAGTTGTGATCTTCCAAAGTTCCTCAATTTGGAAGGGTCTTTGCACATCGTAATGCAATAAATGTAACACACCATTTAATAAGGGTGGGAGAAAGAAAGCAGGAACCTTTAGGCCTGTTAACCAAAGAGCTGTTGTTTGGAAAACGCTGGAATGTGTTAAGATAGTTACAGGACATTTAGAAAAAAAATTCTAACGCAAAATGGCAACATTTTATAACCTTTGAGGATATATAAACAAGAATGTATAAAGGGGAAATAGTAGACATAATCGTGGAGTCATAGAGTCATACAGCACAAAAACAGGCCCTTCAGCCCATTCTGTCCTTATCGACGATCAAATACTCATGGAGTGTTTTTGGATTTCTAAAATATTTCCACTAAGATGCCATATAAAAGGTTACTGCACAAGGTAAGACTTTGTGGCATTGGGGTAATATATATGATCAAGGATAGGCTTACCCACAGAAAACAGAGTCAGGATATAAGGGAAATTTTCAGGTTGACAAGCCGTGACTAATGGGTTGCACAAGGATCAGTGAAAGGGCCTCAAATATTTACAATCTGTATTAATGTTTGATAAAAGGAATGAATGTGTTGCAACCACATTTGCTGATGGTATGATAAGTGGGAAAACTAGTTGTGAGGAGAACAAGGGAGAAAGATAGATTAAGTGTATGGGCAAATATTTGATGGAGGAAACTAGGGAAATGTGGGGTTATCCACTTTGGTCAGAAGAATAGAGAAGCAGAATGTTGTTTAAATGGGGAGGTTCCACAGAATATTCTGGTGTGGGGGGGATGTGGATGTACATTGAATACAGGAAGTCAGAATGTAAGTGTAGCAAGTAATGAGGAAGGTAAGTTTGCCTTATTGGGGATGGAGTATAAAGGCAGGGAAGTCTTTTTGGCATTGTGTTTCTCTTAGATAGTCCCTGGGATTGAGGATGATTTGCTTCGACTTCAGTTCTGTGGGTTCTTAAGGGCTGGTCAGCCTAATGTGGGATCTGCAGACTCTGTCACAGGTGAAGTAGGGGATGGGGAAAGGCCGGTAGTTTGGGTTGCTGCATTCCTTTCTCCATTTTCGATGAGTTTCTGCAAGGTCCCAATGAAGAAACTTGAGGTTCTCAGTGCCATGCAGCATGTTCCTCCATTTTGATTGGTCATGGGCCAGGGATTTTGATTGGGTTTGACGTGGATGTTACATTTTATAATTACATTATTACATTTACATTATAATATCCATCATCCTTTTCCTCTGTCCTCCTGGTAATCTCTTGCGGTGTTGGAGCTCAGACAGATTGTATGTTGCAGGATCATACGAACAATATAGCCTGCTCAACAAAGGTGTAATTGGAGCCTTGATGCTGGGGATGTTGACTGGGAAGAGGACATTAATAATAGCTCACCTCTTTGGATGATTTGGAGTATTTTACAGAGACCACACTGGTGGTATCTCTCCAATGCCAAGAGGTGCCTGCTGCAAGTAGTTTCAGTCTCAGAAACACTTCAGAGTAGAAGGATCACTGCTGCCCAATAGGCCGTGAGCTTTGTACCAGGTTTGAGGTCTTGATATTCAAGTACTATTTTCCTCAGACAGTGGTTCCGCTCGCCACTACTCCCCACTGCCCTTCGCACCTCCCTCCCTTTATTCCACGCTCTGCCTTCCTCTCCTATCAGATTCCATCATCTTCAGCCCTTTATCAATTCCACCTATCACCTCCCAGCTTCTGGCACTATTCCCACTCTCCCCTCCCCCAGCATGGATCTACCTATCGCCTGCCAGCTCTTGCATTCCATTCCATTCGCCTTTTTATACTGGCTATCTCCCCACTATCTCTCAGTCCAGATGAAGGGTCTTGACCTGAAACATCGATTGTACATTTCTCTCCACAAATGCTGCTTGGTCTGCTGAGTTCCTTCAGCTTTTTGTGTGTTGCACTGAGGACAGTGATGAATTTCATCATCGATGTTTGCCTTCATTGGGCAGTGGCTGCCGAAATATGGGAAGTGTCCCACATTTTATTATGGGGGGAAATTAATAGAGGACTTCTTGTTTTATGGATGTTTACTTTAAGGCCCGTTCTCTTTTGCAGGCTTCAGTGAATGAGTCAACAATGACTTGGAGCTCGGCCCCTGAAGGTCAGCATATACAAGCATCATCACAATACTGCAGTTCAAAGACTGAGAATGGAATGACCTGGAGTGGAGGCCACAGAGATTGAACAATATTGTATTTGTCCTGTAGATTAGCTCCACTCAAACAGAAAACTTGTTGGAGGTGAGATGCAATATTTCAGTGGGAAAGATCAGGAAAAGGTTTAGAACAATGACACAAATTTGCTTGACCGCTGTCTGCATTGGTATTAGATCTGTGGTGGGCTCATTGGTTAGAATCATGGCTTGCATGTCATTATATATGAGATGGAGAATGGAGATGAATTTCTGAGGGCAGTTAAATTTGAGAACAATTCACCACAGTGCTTTTTGATGCTATTCCCTGCATTTTTCTGAGAATTATCTCACTATGAAGGTCATAGCCAGTGTACCTCTGGATGGAGGAAGTCCACTGTGTGATTCAGGGAGGAGCTCTTCAGTCACCAGGAGGAGGTGGTAGAGGAGCACCCAAGTGATGACTTTCTCTGTGGCTGACAGTGGGGAGACTCGTCTACAACTACAGCAATCAGATTTGTCTCTTTCCTCAATGGTCTCGGCATCCCTCAGGTCCTCTGCCAAGATTTTGTCTTCCCACATGAGAGAGGCGAGGCTGTGGATTAGTCAAAGGTTCCTCTCTGCCAAATTCAAAGTCAAAGTCGAGTTTTTTTGTCATATGCACAAGTACATGTATGCACAGGTGCAATGAAAAACTTACTTGCAGCAGCATCACAGGCACATAGCATCAGATAAGCAGCATTCACAAGAAAAACATAAATTATACACCATTTTTACAAGAAAGAACACAATTAGAATAAAAAAAGTCAATTTTAGTGCTGTGATCAAAGGGTTCAGTGGTGATACCGTCTGTTCCTGAGGCCTCTTTATTTAATTAGATGGTATCTGACTTTTTCACCTTGTCAGGTGAGGATGGCAGCATGACTAGACTGGATGGTGCGCTGGGAATGGAGTTAAAGACACTCACCATCAAGGACAGAGTCTCGACCAAAGGTTCTGCCTGCCTCCCTGTCCTTGAGAAACTTTCCTTTGTTTTCACCTCTAGAAAGGATGTGGCCTTGGGTGTTTGGACCATTGATGGTCTTGACAGTGCTGAAGAATCTATGCATGTCCTGACCATCAGAGGTTGTTGGATATCCTGTGCTCTTTCCACCCAACATCTGTCCTTCAGGTGCATGCAGAGCTGTTGATGTTGGTGAGACCACAACTGGAATACCATGTATAGTTCTAGTTCTTTACTTCAGGAGGGATGTACTTGCATCACAGACAGCTCAGAGAAGTTTCATTTGATTGATTGTTGAGATGAAATTTCATCTTATGAGGAAAGCATAAAGAAGTCGGGCCTATGTTCAATGGACCTTAGAAGAATGAGATGTGATCTTACTGGAACATGTAGGATTTTAGGGGGTTTGACAGGGTGGATTCTGAAGGATGTCTCCCCATGCAGGGAAATCTAGAACTAGGTGGCATAGTTTTAGAATAAGAGAAACAGTAAACACTTCATCAGAAATTGGAAAGAAAGAGATGCAACTTAGCTTTCAGTTGGAGAGAAGGTGGGAGAGGGATATGTGTGACAGGGCAAGTCGAAATGGCTTAATGGCAGCAGTTATCAGTGCACACCTTTGTCACAGACCCAAAATATTGACTGTTTATCTCTCCACAGATACTGCCTGACTTACTGAGTGTTTCCAGCATTTTCTGTTTTTTTTTCATATTTCCAGCCTGTACAGGTTTTTGTCTATGATTTTCACATTGAGCTTCTTGTTCTGTGCGAAATAGTTCTGTCTTGTTCTATCCTTCTTGACCAGAGACATAACCAGTCCCCTTCCACTAACACTCTCCTCTGCCTGGCTGAACTTGTCCTCACCCTAAACAACTTCACTTTTGATTCCTCTCGCTTTCTACAGACCAAGAGCGTAGCTATGGGCACTTGCATGGGCCCCAGCTATGCCTGCTTCTTTGTTGGCTACATTGAACAGTCTCTGTTCCTAGCATACTCCAACCCATTCCTTAACTCTTTCTCTGCTATATTGATGGCTGCATTGGTGCCACCTCTTTCACCCGTGCAGAACTCGACAGTTTCATAAATTTCGCAACAAATTTTCACCCTGCTCTCCAATTCACTTGGACCATCTCTGACACCTCTCTCTCCTTCCTCGATCTTTCCATCTCCATCTCAGGAGATTCCTTATCCACCGACATCTTCTACAAACCCACTGACACCCACAGTTACCTCGATTACAGCTCCTCCCACCCTGTCTCTTGCAAGGATGAGGTCCCTTTTTGCGCAGCATCTGTTTCCATGATGCAGCTTTCCACTCCAGGACATCTGAGATGTCCAACTTCTTTTCTAACCGTGGCTTCCCCCCCTACATTGGTTGAGAGAGCTCGCACCCATATCTCTGCCATTTCTTGCACCTCTGCTCTCACCCCCACCCCTCCCAGACCCAACAGTGATAGGGTCCCCCTTATCATCACATTTCATCCTACCAGCCTAGGTATTCAACACATCATTCACCGCCACTTCTGCCATCTCCACTGGGACCCCAGTACCAAGCATATCTTCCCCTCCCTACCCTTTTCTGCCTTTTGAAGGGACCGCTCTCTCCGCGACTCCCGAGTTCACTCCTCACCCCCCCCCCCCCCCATCCTGCTCCCACTCTGGGAACTTTCCACTGCCCCCACCATAGGTGCAACACCTGCCCCTACACCACCTTCATCCAGGGACAGTCCTTTCAGGTGAGACAGGGATTCACCTGCACCTCCCTTAATATCATCTACTGCATTCGGTGCTCCAAGTGTGGCCTCCTCTACATTGGTGAGAGCAAACACAGACTAGGTGACCGTTTCACAGAACACCCGCGCTCTGCCGATAAGCGCAATCTGCATCTCCCCATTGCCAGTCACTTCAACTCCCCCTCCCACGCTATCACAGATATGTCAGTACTTGGCCTCCTCCACTGCCAGGAGAATTCCAAGAGCAAACTGGAGGAACAGCACCTCATTTTCCAACTTGGGACCTTGCAGCCTAACGGCATGAACATTGAATTCTCCCACTTTAAGTAATCCCCACAACCGCCCAACCATGCCTCTTCTTTTCTTCTCTTTCCTAGCCTCTCTCTCTTTTTTCTACCCCCTTTTTTTGTTCTCCTTACCTTTGACCCACCCCTGGTGGATCTGCTCTCCCCTCCTCCCCTGCACCTGCCTATCACTATCTCTTACTTGCATCTACCTATCACCACCTTGTGCCCACCCCACCTCCCCTCTTTTGTTCACCTATCACTGCTCTGCTTTTCCCTCCTATATATTGGGATTCCCCTTTTCCTATCTTCAGTCCTGAAGAAGGGTCCTGACCTGAAAAGTTGACCACCTGCTTTTCTCCACGGATGCTGCCTGGCCTGCTGAGTTCCTCCAGTGTCATGGTGTTTTTCATCTAGATTTCAACATCTGCAGTCCTTTATTTCTCTTTTTGTTCTGTGTAATGTGTTGTTAATGGTAAGGTTGTGGGACCTGCCCGGCAGGCCAGACTTATCTGAGTAGGATGAGAGAAATTGAGCCAACATAATATAAAAACACAAAGTGGAAAATGCTGTAAAAACTCAGCAGCAGTTGAAGTTGCTCCAGAAACTGAAGGTAAATTAACCAGTTTTGGCGCTGCAACTGTTCACATGTAAAAGATTTGGAGATGGGGAAAGAAAAATCTTATATGTTTGCCAGTGACACAAAAACATTGGAAACATTAACCACAAATATACTCATGGATCTAGCAAATGATCAAAGCTGTGGAAATGCATTTCACAACATGGAAATTTAATCACTCACCTTCTTCCTATAAAGGATGAATCAGAGTATTTTTTGTATGATTAAAAAGCTACAAGTAGTGCAGGTCAATTTAGGGGCTCCATGTACACAGATATTTACAATATTATTAACAGAATTGAAAATTATCAAAAAGACCAACAATCCCACAGCTATCTCAATGACTCTTCGTCCCACCCTGCCTCCTGTAAGGACTCTATTCCACTCTCCCAGCTCTTCCATCTCCATCGTATTTGCTCCAATGAGGGGACTTTCTGTACAGGTGCCTCTGAAATGTCTTCCTCCTTCCAGACTTGTGGCTTCCCTTTTACCATTGTTAACAAAGCCCTTGACTGCATCTCATCAGTTTCATGTGCCTTTGTTCTCACACCCCTCTCCTCCAGAACAGAACAAGGACTGAGTTCCCCTGGTCCTCACCTTCCAGCCCACCGGCTTCCACATTCCACCGATCATTCTCCTCAGTTTTTACCACCTTCAAAGAGATTGCACCAGCAGACACATCTTCTCCTCTCCTCCCCTTTCAGCATTTTGCAGCAACCATTCCTTTTGTGACTCCATGGTCCACTCTTCCGTTCCCACCAACCACCCCACTTCTTACTGCACTTTCCCTTGCAACCGCAAGTGAAGCAACACTTGTCCTTTCAACTCTTCCCTTCACATCATCCAGGGACCCAAACAAACCGTCTTTCCAGGTGAAACAGTAATTCACTTGTACTTCTTCCAATCTAGTGCACTGCATTCGGGGCTCACAATGTGGTCTCCTCTACACTGGAGAGACCAAGCACAGATTGGGTGATCACTTTGCAGAACACCAGTGTTCAGTCTGCAGGGGTGATCCTGAGCTTCCCTCTGCTGCCACTTTAATTCCCCATCCCACTCCAACTCTGACCTATTGGGCTGTGACCTCCATCACTGTTATAATGAGGTCCATTGCAAGCTTGAGGAACAGCACCTCATCTTCTGTCCAGGCATGTTGTAGCCTCTTGGACTTGATATTGAATCCTACAACTTCAGGTAACTTGATTTCTGTCTGTATCAGTCATCCATCTGTGAAATTGGCTCAGCTTGTTTTTTTTCCCTTTGGGAGCAGAGGTCATATCCAGCCCAACCTGCTGGGCATGTCTTCCTGCTCTGTATTTTGCAACTCCTACATTCCTTTGTCTCTGTTCTTTTGTCCATGTTCTCACTCTCTAACTGCTCCCATTCACTCATTGACCACATAACCCGTTTACATCTTATCCCCACAGTCACCCTGATTTTACCTTATCAAAGACACCCTAACCTCCCTGCAGCTTAACAAGCTTCTTTTGCCTCCTTCTCAGCTCCGATGAAGGGTTTGCAACCTGAAATGTTGACTCTTTTTCTCTTCCCACAGATGTGGCTTGGCCTGCTGAGTATTTTCAGCATTTTCTGGGTTTGTATTGGGGAGCAGTCAGTCTAACGTTCATTGGTACATGGCATAGGTGATACAGAGATCCTTGCTGTCTCTCACTGAGATGTTGATATAATCCAACCTATCAGTCTGTGACCTCCTGCACTCTTACAATGATGCCCATTGCAAAACAGCATGAGAACCAAGCACTGATGCTTAGAAAGGAGGAACCTGAGTGTGGGATTCAGGGAATGCTGGGTACCTCAAGTCCAAGACAGATCACCTTGTGCCTTGGCAGGTGGAGTACCATGCAATCTGTGCGTACTTGTGCTTTGCCTTTACAGTTACAGTCTTGAATAAAGCTAAGTATACCTTTCACCAACTTTCAGTAGTGTGACCCTAATGTGCGTGTGAATTTCACACACCACCTTGGTTCTGAATGCAGCTGTCAGCCAAACAGTTTACCATTACTTCTGAAGATTCGATCCACTCGGGAGCAAAAGTGTACCCAACATTGTTCTCATCCTGATGACCACCTTCATGTGTGACTGTATCAGTTGGTGTGTGGACCCAAAGTACGTGGGCACTAAATGCCACTATGTGCTGAGGTTCCACCTGTCCCTAGTGTTGCAGAAGATAGGCATGGTCCCTCTTCCCTGAGCAAATGGTCCAAACCACGTAGCAGAATGCTTCATTGCCAGATCTGACCAACAAGCACCAAGACATCGTTTGGCTGGCGATGAGAGGTGCCCTCCAGTTGTAAGATAAGATATCTTTATTAGTCATCTGTACATCGAAACACACAGTGAAATGCACCTTTTGCGTAGAGTGTTCTGGGGGCAGCCTGCAAATGTCACCATGCTTCCAGCGCCAACATAGCATGCCCACAACTTCCTAACCTGTATGTCTTTGGAATGTGGGAGGAAACTGGAGCACCCAGAGGAAACCCACACAGACACAGGGAGAACATACAAACTCCTTACAGACAGCAGCTGGAATTGAACCCACGTCACTGGCGCTGTAATAGCATTACGATAGAACGTTCCTCTACAGACAACATATCACCCCCAATGTACGCTGCCCTCAGGATGGCTGCTGTGGGGAAGAGACAGTCACCCACTGTGGATTTGCTAAGAGGGTGTGGAGATGGATGCAAGGGTGTGTGTCCTGTTTCATTCCCAGCTGCTACATAGATCTCTGATCTACAGGCTGTTCCCAGGGACACACACCAAGACAGGCATCAAGTGTTCCTGGAAGGTCATCCACTTGGTGAAAGATGCCCTTTGGTCTGCTGGAAACTTGTTGGTCTTCCAGCACAGTGAGATGTTTACAAGGGAATGTTGCAGACTGGCACATTCTTGGCTGCAGGAGTACATGCTGAGGGAGGCATTGAAGCTCAGTGCAACCAGTGCTAAGGCTCTGTGGGGAAGGACCACAGTCTACACTCCTTCCATTACTGCATATGGAGGGGCAGAATTGGGTGGGGAAGCCCCTTGAACAATGAAAGGGATATCACCTCAGAGAGCCATGTGAGGGGCAATAGTGCTATGTTTGTGTTTTTTTAAAGTTTACACTACTGAATGTAACAACCACAAATATAAAGGTTTTTGCAATGTTTCTTCCTTTGTATACATTTTTTATTATGAATAAAGTCTATTTTTGAAATTGAAAAAATTATCTACTCCCACAGGAACTTTGTTGGAGGTAAGATGCAACATTTTGGCAAGAAAGATTAAAAAAAGAGTCACAACACTGCCATCTACCCGACAATGTGGACAATTGCCCAGATATGGAATTGTAGAATCAGACAGGGATACAGCATAGAAACAGGCCCTTTGGCCCACTGAGTCTGTACTGACCATCAACACCCATTTACACTAAACCTGCATCAGTCCCATCTTTGTTACTCTCCTGACGTTCTCATCCACCAGATTCTCCGCCATTTTCCACCACTCAACTACATACTGGAAGCAATTTACCGCAGTCAATTAACCAACCAACCTGCATGCCTTTGGGATGTGGGAGGAAACTGGATGAAATCCACATGGTCATGGAGAACAAAGAAACTCTCTGGAAATAGCACCAAGGTCAGGATTTAACCCAGGTGTCTGCCACTGTGAGGCAACGGCTCAACCAGCAGCACCACTTTGCAGTGGTTGAAGTTATATTTTAATAATGATTGTGGATATTGGAGATCAATCATTCCATCGGTAAGATATCACTGCAGGAGTTCCTCAGCGTAGAGTCTTAGGCCAACCATCTTCAGCTACTTCATTGCTGGCCTTCCTTCCTTAATAAGGTCAAAACTGGGGACATTTGTTGATGATTGCATAATGTTCAGTTCCATTGGCAACTCTGCAATAAGTGTACGCAGCAAGATCTGTACAACGTTAATACATGGGTTGATAACTGGCAAGCCACATTCAGGCAACAAAACTGCCAGGCAATGACCATCTCCAACAACAGATTTTAACCACCTATCCCTGACATTCAATGGAATTAGCATTGCTAAGTTCCCCACCATTAGCATCTTGAGGGTCACCAGTAACCAGAAATACAATAAGACCAGACTCACACATACTGTAGATAGGGAGCAGGCCAGAGATTGGGCATCGTATGGTGAGTGACTGGATGGATGAGTGTAGCTCTAACACTCAATAAATTCAACAGCATCCAAACGGATCACCACCTTCTCAAAGGCAATTATTGTTGGGCAATAAATGCTGGCTATTTTAGCAATGCCACATCACAAAAAAAATTAATGAAAAGAAATCAATATCCCCCTCCCCAACCCCGACTCTTCATCAGTATCATGGATGTCTTCTTGTGTCTCATCTATATGTCATAATTTGTGACCTTGTTGAATGGTGGGGGAGGTTCAAGGGGTTAAATGACCAACTCCTGTTCCTATTACTAACATTCTTATGTGGAAAGACCAAATCCAACATCCACTGAATTTATGAAAGAAAAGGACACAAGTCCTTGCACCATATGTAGCAAATGAAAACAAAAATGATCACTCTGTCTGGAAAAAAATTATGGTAGGATGCAGAGAACAAAAGAAGTCTTGAAAAGTGGGGAACGCCAACAGCTTTGTGGGTCCAGGAGGAAGGATCAATAGAATGTCTCTGATTTGAACCCTTCCTACATCACAGGATCCAATGTTATGTAGATTACAAAAATATGTAGATTACATATCTTTGTAATCTACATCAACAACAAGAATTGTATTTATTTAGTACAATTTACATACCAAATCATCCCAAAATCCTTCATGGAATGATAACAAAATTTGAGAACAAGCCACATAATCAAATGCTAAAGCAGATGACTAAAAGCTTGTTAAAGAGATTGATTTTAGGAGTATCTTAAATTTTAGTAAGGGAATTTTACAGCAGATGGCTGTAGGACAGCAGGTATATGAGAATTAGGAGGGGATAAGGATAGCTCCTGGTGGGGAGCCAGGGGTGGAGGAGCAGGAAGAGGACCCTTTGTTGGTGGTCCTCAAACCACAACTGCTTGAACAAGAATGGAACAAGGCAAATGCAGACAATAGTGGAAAGATCTTGGAGGAGGAAAATGGTAAGGAAGGCTTGAAAAAATGAGAAAGAGTGGGCTGCCTCCAGCACAATTTCATAGGATGTCATTAGTGTGGAAACACAATTAGAGGGATGCACACATTTTTGAGGCAAAAGTCTTCAAGGGCAAAGGGGACAGTTTTTTTGGGAGAAAATGGTAGACAGGAAATATGAAGGAATGGCAGTCAGTACCTGAGGAGAAGCATTAATAAAAGTCAGCAAGCAGAGAGGCTAGGAAGGGAAGCTGTATGGCCAGTAGCTTGGTGGGAAAGAAGGGGCAAAGGAGCATGAGGCATGTCTCATGGACAAGATAGAAAGGGCTTGAGGGAAGAGGGCCAGAAACTAGAAGAAGATTTGAATTCAGGGATTGGTTGACGGGTCGGTGAGAGAGCTAGAAAGGAGGCGTGATGCCAGTGGTGAGGAGTCTATGAAGCGAGGGGTGGGTAGAAGCTGAGTCAGTTGATGACTGCTACCAAGTCCATGAGATCCTCACCCTTGTTACGAGAGACAACAAGGGTGGAGGAGACAGAAGGAAGGGCTTTGATGCAAAGTTAGCTTTGAATTCCAGGATGAAAAGGCACGAATGAATCTTTGAACTTCGTCAAACCCCCAGTAATAACTACATTTAAGAGGATAAAATTGAGGACAATAGCTGACAGTATGCTGAGTGAGAGAGGGCAATGATTTAGTCGGATTGGGTGCAACACATTCGCAGGGACTCCCAAATTACTAGCAGACAGAACCTGGGACATTACCCAGGCAAAAAACAAGTACTAGAAGGCACGGCACACTCATTGCTCCAGTCTGAGCTGCCCAAGGCGCCCACACTAACGGTTAATCAGGGCGAGTTGCTGGAACACGTTAGGACGGCCCAGCGGGCACAGTGCGGAGCCGTCCTCCTCCCCCGGCGCCACTGACACCGCGCCTGCGCCAGGCCGATGCAGGTGGAGTGCGAAGATGGCGCGTGCAGTAGCGAGGCCCGGTGGGAGATGTAGAAAGAGGGACGCCTCGCAGCTCGTCTTCCCGAAAGGTAGCGGAGGGGCGACGAAGACCCGATACCCGGTGAAAGCCGGGCGACAGCGGCGAGGATACGGGGGGCGACGGTGGAGCTGTGAAAAAGAGACGTTCGATCCCCCTGTAGCGTCTTCTCCCCACCTACCCTCCCCCCCCATCACCTTCCCAGTCACCCCGTCCTCAAACCTCCCCCGGGTCAGCCCCGTCCCCAAATCCCCCGTCCAGTCCCCACCTCTCCACCTCCCCCCCCCCCCGTCTCCGAACCCCTACCACGTCTTCCTGTAACTATTGTCTAGCTTGTAGTTTTCCTGCTCTCTGTGTCTCTTCCTTTGGGATGAAGGGGTACACCAGTCGAGAGGAAACATGCCCAAATGTTGAGATTTTAATAAAATTAAGCCAACGCGTCATCTGTCTCATTGGCCACTTCTCATAAGACCCTAAGTGTGTCCATCTGGTCTCAAAATTTGTCAACCTGCAGCTCCAAAGGTTTGCTTAATACCACTTACCCAGTGATTAATTTTCCCTAGTTCCTCTAGCACCAAATTCCCAATTTACTACCATTTCTAGCATGTTACTTGCATCCTCTGTGGTGAAGAATATTGCTAAATACCTACTTAATTCGTTTGCTATCATGTTTTTGATTACTAATTCTCAAGACTTGCTTTCTATAAGACACTCACTTAGTTAAAAACACAAGAGTTAACAATCTCTTGAAACTCTTTCCTCCCAACAGTTCCGTTTCCCCCTCCCCCCCCACCATGAATAAACCTGATGCTTGAGCATGTGAATGGGGAGATGTTAGACAACAAAAGTGTTATTAAAAGTGATTTGATTGGAAAAGTTATTTGTTTTGAGCTAACAGAACAGTTGCTTAAATTTGGATGTGTTTTGTGTTCCCTCTCAGAATTTGAGAGTTCAGAGACTCTGTTGAACTCTGAGGTCCACATGCTGCTGGAGCACAGGAAGCAGCAGAATGAGAGTGCAGAGGATGAGCAGGAGCTCTCTGAAGTGTTCATGAAAACATTAAACTACACAGCCAGATTCAGCCGCTTCAAAAACAGGGAGACCATTGCCAGTGTCAGGAGGTCAGTGTGGGAAGTTTTTAGAAGGCTCAGTGCTTCATTTACTGAAGCACAAGTCTCACCTTGATCTGTTTTCCTGGAGAGGTGGGGGGTTGAGATCAGTACAGATGTGGTCTGCAACACCCCTACTGTGAGATTATAAATTCTGCATTATTGTTATGTGTTTATTATGTTTGGTGTTCTAATGAGTAAACTTGCTTACAATTCACCAATTGAGGAATCTTATTAAAACTTATAAGCATAACATTAAGCATAGTACAGTAAAACTCAGATGATCCGGCACACTTGGGATTTTGGTGTTAGACTGGTAGATTTTTTGGACTGTTGGATGTTATTCCAGTGAACGCGCTAACACATTTCTAATTCACTTTGTTTAGATGTTACATATTATAAATTTCCCTGGTAAATTTAGAAGGACAGTGTGAAATGGGTCCCCGGTCAGTTTAGAAAGAGCGCAAAAACTGAGGCACTGATGGTAAACTGGGTGTGCAGGAACATGGGTGCCAGTGAGTCAGAGGGGAGCATGGGAACTGGGAGCATGGGAACTGGGACCCTGGTGCGGGGAAAGGGAGTATGGGAACGGGCTGTGGCAAGTCAGGCGGGAGCGTAGGAACTGGGCTCCTAGTGAGTCGGAGAGGAGCACAGGAAACGTTACCTGGTGAGCCAGACGCTGAATCGTGGATGTTTTCAGATGGTTGTATAACGGATTATCGGAGTCTTAGTAAGTGTGTAATTGTTACTTGAATGTATACTTAGCTGAAACATGTGCACGTGATGAAACCTTGGGTTCCCAGGTTGATCACCAATATCTTAAGTTCAAGTTTTTGCTCTTTATACCACCATACATTTACATGATATATTGATCCGTCCTCCTTTGTCACCTTGCCTAGTTGGTCACTAAACAAGTAGCTAGAATCTCTCATCTGAGATTTTCAAGGAGATGCTCCTTCCTATTTAATAACATTCAGTTTCTTCCTTCAGTAATTCAACAATTGTCCCTAAACTCTTGCCTCTACTTTATAGTTTCACAAATAAAGGTAAACAAATCTTCTAATTAATTCTCTTATCCATGCTTAGACAACTATGAAGGTTAATCTAATTTTTCCTCATTATCCCATCTCCGCTCCAGGAATCTCTTGTTGCTTTGGAAACTTAATGCCTAACTGAATTTTTAACCAAGGCTAAGTAACTTTGTCATACACAAGTGTATCAATGTTTTTTTGACTTTTTATTTGATTCTGCACCAAGCATGTCCAACAAGCCTGTTATTGGATGATGTCAGTATTTTGAGAATGGGCCGTTAACCTGACTTCATAGGATACCTATAACATTGGAGGGTACAAATCAATTCAATAATTAGCTGGATGGATGAATGAATGTGAAGTATTCACGGTTGCAGCTTATCCACTGGTTAATATTGTGTACAATCCACACAGTGACAGAACTGAAAAATAGAGTTGAAGTAGAGTCGGTTTTATTGGAGTGTCTCTCTTGCAGTCTGCTGTTACAGAAGAAATTGCACAAATTTGAGCTAGCCAGTCTGGCTAACTTGTGTCCCGAAACAGCTGAAGAGGCCAAGGCTCTTATTCCCAGGTCAGTGTACCATTTGCTCACATTTTAAGGCTGTATAAGCTACTGATGTTTGTAGACTTTAAATTTGCAAACTAACTATCAGTTGTACTTTTTAAAATTGTTGTGAGAGTGCTATATCTGTAAACCCCCAACATTTAAATAAACAGTTTCTAGACTGTTTTTGTGATGAAATGATCAAAATGACAGAATCAGTGCTTGTTAAGCCATGATCTGCATCACCTGACTTGAGAATGCTGTTTGAGGTGTCACTTTCAAATTGCAGCTACAGAAAATAAGTTAGACTGCAGGTATTCTTTTCAGAGAGGTGAAATTTAAGAGGTGCCATTAATACTTGAATTCTAAGGACAAGGTTATGATCATTCTTTGGTCTGCAGACTCATCACCCTATGTTATTAATCTTGTTGCCCGTTTCATGATTCCCGTCAAGCTCAGCCTTCAGGTGGGGAAATGATTCACTGCTGATGCTCCACAAGCTCTTCAGTGGCCAGAACTAAGCACAGGTGCTGATTTGTCTGAACATGAAGAGGCCTTCAACTCCATGTGCACCTCGGGCTGAACTCTATAGTTCTTTGTTGCTGCAGAGTATATCATCCTTATTTATACAGACTCTCTCCAACTCTTCTGTATTGTTGCCCTCCTGCACTGTACCACCCTGGTACAGTTCCAATCATGTCTGTTCCACATTATTCAGCACACCACTTGTAATGGCTTCCCATGTCCCTGCATAAT
Organism: Pristis pectinata; assembly: GCF_009764475.1. Lineage (NCBI taxonomy): Eukaryota > Metazoa > Chordata > Chondrichthyes > Rhinopristiformes > Pristidae > Pristis > Pristis pectinata. The sequence continues at coordinate 58,982,678 of NC_067410.1, read as the reverse complement.
AGCTCTGTTGAACTGTGAAGCTCCATCCTATTCTGTATTAATGTAGTACTCTAAACACATGCAATATGCTTCCACTTGCATGGTGATGATACTGAGGTTTGCCTTTCTGCTCCTGCCCTTCATTCAGTTGTTCTTTGGAACTATTCGTGTGACAGAAGGTTATTGATCACTCAGCTTTCTGCAACTATACTATTGGCAAAGGAAAAGCTACTTTTTTTTTGGTTTCTTTTGAAACTTGGCTCTTGAGTTGCATTCTGCCAAGATGCTGACTCATGGCTAAAGATTCAGGAGTGATCTGTACATCATATCCAACCTCCATCCACTAATCTATGATATCACTCATCCCTGTCCCCATGTCAGTGCCCCAATACTGAATCCTGCATCTACAACACTTCCACCTCCAAGCTTGGTTGCACCAATCCCCTCACTTCCATCCAAGACTCAGTCTGCTTATCCACCTCCTACGTACTTTACTCCATTGCACTCTTCACCCTTTGTAGTGCTTTGCCCTCTCCACTTCCCCCTCCTGCCCCTCCACAACCACAATGCAGTTTGTCAAGATCTCCCTCAATCTACAGATTCAGCCCTTTACCTTGTTCAACCCCTAATCTCTTTCACCCCACTCACACTATCAGCTCTTCTGAACCAACTCATGAGACGTCTCAGCCTAGGTGAACTGGTGGTGCAGGCACTTTTCCCAATGTTATCCCATCTCATTGATCTTCAAAATCCTATGTGTAAAAATTTTTTTTAAAAATCTGGGCAGTGAGTCCATTGGGAGTTGCTTCAATGGAATGTGGTTGTTCTGTGAATCAAAGCTGAGTGCGTGCACTGTGGTTGAGAACAATTGTTCTTTATTCGGTTGCTGGTCTCCAAAGTCTTCCTGCTGGGCTGTCTTGCTCCCAGCCTCAACCCCCTCTATTTGCTGTAAAACTCTGATAATCTGCTATCCCGTTGATCAGAAATGCCGATGATTTGGCATCCAGCTCACCAGAGCCCTGTTCCCACTTTGTCTTTGAGCAGATTGCGGCCCTGTTTCTGTGCTAAACTTATCTGATTCAATCAAGAAAAATATACTGCCATGCATATTTAATTCACTACTTTTAAATTTACGTTAAATATCCAATAGGCCAGAAAAAACTGCCAGTCTGACACCAGCAAAATACCAAAGGTGCTGGATTATTGGAGTTTTATTGCAGTGCCTCTACGTGTTTTTGCTTGTTTTAAAGTACATGTTTATATATGAATCACATTTGGGCATTTACACTGAGAATTGTAAAGCAAAGTAATAGTTGCAGTCTACTATGGAAACAATTCCAGGTTGATCATATTCCCAATTATTTCTGGTTCCCTTATTGCTATTGACAAATGTAATTGTAATAAAACGCAATGTGAGTGTTCGCCCTTAAGGAGATTGAGCTCACTGTGGTAATGACTAATTGTGCCAATTGATGGTATAAATGATGTATGACTCTTTTTTTGTCCCTGGATGGTTCATTGATTCTTGCAGAGATCAAATGCTTAAGATATAGATCAACTAACCTCAAAATACAAAAATACTCAGCAAGTCATATAACATCTACGGAGAGAAAAACAGATAATGTTTCAAGTTGATGACCTTTCATCTGTTCTGATGAAAGATCTATGGCCTGCAATGTCAATTCTGTCTCTTTCTACACAGAACTTGACCTCCACAGCCTGACCTGCTAAGTGTATTCTATTTAAATTTCCACCATTTTCAGTTTTTTACCTATGAATGATTTAACTGAGTGTGGAATTTAAGGGTGGGATGTTGGTCTGTGACATGTGCTAGATGTGTTGTCTCAGGGTTTGTGTCTTTATATGTATGAAATTGATGGATTCTGTCGTATTGGGGTCTGCAAAGGATGCAATATATTCATGTCTGTCTTTTTCTCTACCTTCCTCTCTTCTCCATTTCTTGAATTCCAGTTTGGAAGGTCGATTTGAGGACGAGGAGCTCCAGCAGATTCTTGATGACATTCAGACCAAACGAAGCTTTCAGTATTAACATAACTGGCTCGGACTGACAGCTCTTTCCAGTGTTTGTCCATCGGAGATTGGCACCGGAGCTTCAAACTGGGACCAAGTTATTTTAAAAAGTGAAGGTGTAGAAACTGTGGCTTGAAACAGACCAAACACGTCACACCACCTGAGGACGTGATAATCCCTTGGGTTAATTCTACATCCAGAATCACTTAGTAAAACATTCCATGAGCCCTGGAATGTAAATGTACTCTGGAATTGCATGTTCTGCTAAAGAGAAAATATTTTTTCATTCAGATATCCAGATGTCCTTATGTGTCAATTTTCTAATTGTCACCGCTGACAAACTGAAATCTTGTAATTCATTCTTAGCACATTGGCTCCTTCTTGTTTCATTGCAGTAGGGACACACATAGGGTCCTTGGTGAGGTTCTTCTCTGAACAAAGTCAGATGAGAGATGAAGTTATTTGATGACTACTATTCAGAGCTCTGTGACATCCTGGAATACATATGTTGATTGTGACAATCAAGCCACATTGCATCTGTATTTTGCTTGTCTGCATTATTATTGCCAGATGCTACATCTGTACAGTTATTTTGTCTGTTGTGTTTGAGCAACATATTCAGTGATGAAGAGTTCTGGTGGTTAAACGGTATCTCTTGAAATTTGAAGCCATTACTTTCCACTGTGTGGTCCTTTAACCAGCTGGTTGTTGAAACCCTGACAGTGGTTGATGGCAGGTCACTTTTCTCAGGCTGAGCCCGACCTGTCATTTTTTACTTTTCAGCAGGAATTGAAGAACAAAGAGCAAGTTGATCATGGCTGATTTGCCCATCCAGTTGTTTTGGAGGGATGAGGTTGAGGCCAATCGTGCCCCTCCCTCACTGACTCTCATCTCATCTGAGACTGGTTATGGCCTGAAGATTGAACCTGGGATGCATGCTTGCATTTGGATGTTGAGGGGAAGGCCTGACATCTCTCAAAATTCGCTTTCTGCAGTTACAGTAAAAAGTTTGACACCATTTGATGTAATAATGTAAATCTGTCTGGCTCACATTGTTTTTCTAAATCTAATTTTATGTAGAATCTACACATCTAGGAATGAAGTAGAAAATGAACTAAAGTGCTATTTGTGTGTTCTCTTCACAAGCAGTATTTGAAATAAAACTCCCCCAGAGCTGGTCAAAAAGTTCACGTACTGCAGACAGGAGGAGGTCATTCAGCCTTTCAGGTCCATGCTAGCCCCCATCCCTTCAACCTGCTTTTCTGGGTTTGTTTTCTTCCCTATGTGACGACGTACAATGGCCAGTTAATCAACCAGCACGTGTTTGGGAAATGGGAGGAAACCAGAGCATGCAGCAAAAACCCATGCAGTCAGGAGGAAACGTGCAAGGACAGCACCCAAGGTCAGGATTGACCCCAGGTCCCTGGAGCTGTGAGGTAGCAGTACTACACACTGTGCCTTGCATTTTGGTACCAACAATGCAGCTTAGCTGCCACCTCAACTAATCACAATGTCAATTTAAGACCAATTTCCAAAATCAGTTGTGTAACTGAGTTTGTTGATTATAAATTAGAGGCATTTTGTACGCTTCTGCCCACTTTGGCATTCTTGCAGGTAGTAGACATATGGCCAAGATCTTTGGTTCAAATAGCATCTTATGGGTGGCAGTTAAACATTGATCCAAATGTTCAGGCAGGGGAAGGCTTGATGTTCCAGCTGTTATTCCTGCTTTTCATTTGTATTTCTTCTCTCTGGGCTCATAAGTATTGCTGAGTACTTTGGGAGCAATGACTTCACTAACGGTAAGTAAACTATCCAAGTCAGCACTCAAGTCACCTTGGTTAAACGCAAATGTTAAGGCAGATGAATGAGGTGGCTAAGGGAATAGAAAAAAGAAATGGACATGAGACTGGGCTATGTCTAAACAAAAAATGCCAAAGCTAAAAATTGTATTCCATTAAAAAGAACAATATTTAATATATCAAAGTTAAATTGAGAAAAATAAAAGATAAATAAAAATGAGTGGGTATGTGAAGCTAAAATATCCTGGGGTGGAGAGGAAATCAAAAGGGACGGTCAATTATTTAAGTACCTAAATAGTAGTTAAAAGTGAAGTGGGATCCTTGAGATGAAAGAATTTATGAATGCTGATTAGAATTTGAGGTACTTAGTACTTTGCTCTATTGGTTTTTAGTAAAGAGAAAAGATGTTCAAATTGTGCCTTTATAACTTTGGATACAGAGGTAAAATACTGAAAACACTAGAAATCAGAAGTGAAAAACATGTTAGAGATAGCAGACGAGTCAGCAGCTGTGGCAAGAGAATGATTTAAACGTTTTAGTGGATGATTTATTATCATTCATTGGCCTAAAGTTTTCATTGTTCCTCTCTCCAACAATACTGCTTGACCAGAATATCATCAGTATTTTCTGCTTTTAGTCTTAAGATGCTTTACAAGTAAGGAATGCTTCTATTGTAATGGCTGCTGCAGGAATTGCACTAGACAATTTGTATCTTACAGGCTCCCACAAGCAGTGTAATCATGACCAGATAATCTATTGTTGTAATTGAGGGATAAATGTTGCCTGAAATGCCAAGGATTGCTCCCGTGCTCTTCAAAATAATGTCATAAGAATACAATTTAACATGGTGAATGAAAGATGGGACTTCCAAGGTTGCAATGCTCTTTCAGTACTGTACTGGACATGTTTTTGTGTATTCTCTTGAGTGGGACTTGAACCCATAACTTTCAGACTTGGGAAAGAGTATTACCAATTGAGCCATGGCTGAGGAAACAGATGGAGTTCAGTTCTGAAGAGAGTGAGAATGAAATATGCGGCATTATGATGGTTGTAATGATTTCAGACAGAAATATAAATTCCTACAGCTAATTAATTTTCCTACTCAGATTTTATTGTTAATTCCAAACAGCTTTTGTCATTTGTAAACCCATTATCAAACCCAAAAGCTTAAAAATTTTGTTTTTGTCAACCTTTCCAAATAATTGTGTTCACTGCAAACTGTATTGACCTTGGCACAGATCCCTGAAACACTGTCACTTATTCCTTTCAGTCTTTTGCGTGTACGGTTTCCCTTTTTGTTTCCTCTGATTCATCCAGTTTTCAATGGATTTCAAAAGTTCCACCCCATTTCAGGCATTCCAATCTAATGGACCAATCTCCTGTATGGCACTGTGTCAAAACCTTGACAAAAATATAAATACACGAAATAATAATTGATAGTGGCACTTCAAGCGTATCAAAGCAAAGCTTGCAGTTTTGTTATTACCAAAATATGATGAGGAAATTGTCATAGGAAGTAATATGCTAAAGTAAGATTTCTCATGTTACTAATGAACCATATGTAATGTTTGTATGAAGTTGATATGGGTTTTACCAGCCAGTAGTTGAGATGTGCATTGAGATGTGGTAACTGAAAATTGGGTATCTACATTGGACTTTGGACCATTAGCAGCAGCAGGAATGTACATCAGCATGATTTGTAACCTCTTGATTCCATCATTACTATCAAGGCAGGGGTTTTGCCCTGGTTCAGTGAGGAGTGTAGAAGGTCATGCCTGGGGCAGCACCAGCTGTTTGTAAAAATGAGATGTGAACCTGTAGCACAGAACAGCATGCAATACGTCAAGGTGAGTGACCCCACCACCAATGTATCAGCTCAAAGCTGTGCAATCCTGCCACATCCAGTTATTATTGGTGCTGGAAAATCTAACAGCTAATAGGAGGAGGCTTGAAGAAGAACATCCCCATCCTTGATAATGTCAGGGCCCAGCATATGAGTGCAAAAGACACAGCTGAAATATTCGTAATCTGTGTTCAGACAGAAGTACCGATTGGATGATCCATCCTGGCTTCTTCCTGAGACCCCACCATTGTAGATGATAGTTTTCAGTCATTTGTGAAATGGAGAAATGGCTGAGAACACTGGATACAACAAAGGCTATGGGCCTAGATAACGTTCTAGCTCCAGTACTAAAGATCTGCACTCCAGAACTAGTAAGGAGCAAAGAGCGGAATTCCAGAGGTGAGTTAAGTGACTGGCCTGAATCAAGGCATCATTTGACCAAGTAAGGCATCAAGGTAAAACTGGTGTAATTGGGCATCAAAGAGGAAGCATTCTAGAAGTTGGAGTCATACTTGCACGGAGATGGTTGTGGTTGGAGATCAATCATCCCAGCCCCAAGACACTGAAGCAAAGTTGCTGAGGGTAGTGTCCTGAGTCCAGTTATCTCCCAACTTATTCAGCAATGATAGAATCAGGAGTGGGTGGGAGTGTTGATCAGAATACAAGTAGAATTAAATGAGATTTGTGTAGGTATAGTGTAAATGAGTGGTTGATGGTTGGTGTGGAGTCAGTGCGCCAAAGAGTCTGCTTCTATGCTATATGACTCTATAGCTCAAGACCTATTTAACGTTTATGCGTGCTTTGTAAGTGTCAAGTAATTTTTGTACTACAGAAGTGCCAGGGCATGACGATCTGCACAAGAGAGAGTTTAACTGCCTCCCCTAGTTATTTAATGTACGGCCATCTTCGAATTCCCCATTATCAACATCCTGGGGGTCAGCATTGACCAGAAACTCAGCTGCATTGTTTGTGCAGTTGCGGGAGCAGGTCGAAGGCTGGGTGTACTGTGGTGGGTGAATTACCTGATTTGCCAAATGTCTTGGCACCATTTACGAGTCACGTATTAGGAGCAAAATGACACACTCTACGTGCTTGGATAAGTGCAATCTAACATCACTCAACATGGTCAACACTATCCAGGACACAGCAGATGTATGATTGACATCCATCCCATCAGTACCAAAAATATTAATTCCCTGCATTTCTGGTACAATGTGAAGGCAATGTGTGAAATCTGCAAAACACATTGCAGTTACTTGCCAAGGCTATTTCCATAGCATCTCCCAAACCTGTGATCTCCACCACAAGAAGGACAAGGACAGTAGACTTAATTCTACATTCAGCAACTGACTCAGAGCTTGGAATTGTAAACAATAAAGAAAACTGCAACAAGTTTCAGGAGGACATAGGCATGGTGACATAGTGACATAGATAGATCCAAGACAGTTGAAAGGTAAAGCAGTGTAGTGATAGATTTTGGTCAGAGGTTTGAGGATAGACAATATGACTTGAATGTTAGGATTTGGAAGAGTGTGCAAAAAGGTGTGGTGATGCCTGTGATGGTGACTAGACAAATTGAGAATTATTTTAAGAAATATGGGATGCCTGGCTTTATTAAAGCAAGAACATAAGGCAGGCTAAACTTCCATAAAACGCTGCTGAGTCCTCAGCTGGAGTTTTGCCTTTAATTTGAGGCATCAGTTCAAAAAAGATGTCAGTGGCTTAGAGAAAATGTGGAAGAGATTCATTAGAATCCCACCAGGGATGAGAGACTTCATTTGTTCAGATTGACTAAAATTGCTTTGCTTTTTCACCTTCCAATAGGAAGGTTTAGTGGAGATTTAGTAATAGTATTCAAAATCATGAATAATTTTGATGAAGAAGAAAACTGCTTCCAATTGCTGAAGATTCTAACCAAAGGAAAGATGTTTAACGCAAAATAAAAAATGAAATTGCTGGAAATACTCAGCGGGATAGGCAGCATCTGTGGAGACAGAAACTGAGTCATAGTTTCAGGTCAATGATCTTTTGTTCATATTTCATATTTACAGCATTTGCAGTTTTGGTTTTGCCTTTCTAAGGTTAAATAAAAGTTACCAGGGATTATTTAAAACTGTCTCATGGAGCAAGTTATTCTGATTGAAATGCACTGCTCAAAAAGTTAGTGGACAAGGATTGAATGACAACATTCAGAAGGGACTTTAAGGTACTGAAGTGGAAGAAAATGGGGTCGAAACATAGTTGTGGAACAAAGTAGAAAGCTCTGCCAAAAAACCCATATAGAAATAATAGGCCAATGGCCTCCTTCAAAGGCATGGAACAAGCAGATGTGAAGAATATAGTCCACCTGTAAAGTTCAGTGTGGTTAGCAGAAAAGCACATCTATTGTGTTGGTAATGGGTTGGATCCAAAGCAGTAATGCACAATAAATGATCTGTGAGTCACATTGCAAGGCACAGTGGGAGAAGGATGTTTGTGTTCAGCTCGCATTCACCTGCTCCCCTACCTGCTCTTTCTGGAGCAAGTTCCTGAAGTTGACTCTGGATCAGCAAGGTCCCAGGATAGTGAGAGCCTTCTGCTGTGTATCGTGGGCTCTTCCCTCCCAAATACTTTGATAGTTGATTAAGCCATGTCCCTTGGCTTACTGGCTGCCAAAATTGTCAGTACTGCAATATTTGTGAGTCAAAAATATTTATAACTATTAACAGTTATTACTGCAGGAAGTGAGTACTAAAATTTAAAGATTTTAAAAATTAAAACGCTCAAAGCAATTGAATACATTAAAATCAACAAATTAAAGACATTTTAATTTCTTTGACGAATATTTTAAAAACAATCACTTTTTAAAAATTAAAAGTAGAACTCAAAATACATTAATATTATCAAATTATTAATGTTTCAGTTATAATTCAAACAATTCTAAATTACAAGTCCTTCCCCAGGTTACGACGGGGGCCTGTTTGTGAGAATTATTGGTAATCCAAACAGTTTACATGTTGGAAAATGAGGCTGCCCGGCAATATATTTAAATAAAAACATAGGCTAACTGGGGCGTACAACTCAACCATTCAGATTTCTCTGCAAGATGCAATGATATTGCCGCGAACTGAGGTGATGCCTGCAGTCCCGCAGCAGCAAGCAAATCCATCCCACCGGTCTCCCAAACGCTTGTGTGTATGTATGGGCTGTATGCAAGTCAGGGGTTTGTAACCTGGGGAGGATGTGTACTTGAAATTTACCACTCTCGCTCGCAGCCATTGAAATGAACGTACGTCAGAACTTAAGAAACAAACAAAAACTGCATATACACAAAGGAGCTGGAGCAACAGCAACTCAGCGGGTCCTCTTGTGTCTCCAATAAAAACTCCAGATGTTGGAAATCTGCAATAAAAAAAAACAAAAAATTGCAAAGGCTCAGCAGTCGAGGCGGCATTTGTGAAAAGAGAAGCAGTTAACACGAACTGTTTCTCTTTTCCCAGATGCTGATTGACCTGCTGAATGTTTCTAACATTTTCTGATCTCATTACGTAAGAAATAGTAGCAGGTACAGTACATTTGACCCCTTATTTCTTCTCTGTCATTTAATTAGATTATGGCCAATCTTTTACCTTCAGTGTCATTTTCCTGCCTATATCACTTGTTCCATTACGATCTTCAAGCGCCAGGCTAAATCTACCTCAGTGTGAGCAACCAGATTCCCCAGCAGAATGACGTTCCACTGCTGGTCTCCATGCAAAGTCCACCGTTGGAGGTTACACTTAATGTCAGAGCAAGTTATGTCTCAGGAAATTTCAGGTGACTGCTTCTCAGAGCATTTGGGATTGTCAGTTTGATCTTCCCCGCAGTTGTGCACCACTAGATAAGTTATATAATTTAGACAGTTAGAATATTAAAAGAATTATATTCAGCATGCATAAACTGGTCACTCCAGAATGGTTGAAAGAAACAAGCCAGCAATGAACGCAAAGGCTCCAAATGCAGGTGCGGAGGCCAGAGAGCCGACCGCGGGCCCGCGCACGCAGTTCACGTATGGAGCAGGTGGACAGGGCGGCGGATGCCGGGGTCGCGCACGCATTTTCGCACGTGTGAGGTCAGGGGCCCGCGCACGCAGGACACGCTTTGGCGTCAGATCCGGTGCAGGGAATGTTTGTGGAAGATGGCGGCAGCGAAGAGAGCCGTGACTTGAGGAGCGGGGGGCGGCGACGAGACGGCGCGGGTGTGAGTTCGAGCGGGAGAAGGCCGCAGTGTGGTAAGTGAGATTGCCGCGCCCCGCAGCGCTGTGCCCGCTCACCTCAGCCACCCAGACAAGGCGGGCAAGCTGGCGCAATGCGATCCGGCCGCCGCCATTTTGGTTACGGGACAGGGAGGGCCGGCGGGCCCGGGGTGGGGGGGAGGCAGACCGGCCCGGGGGGTTGGGGGGGTGCTTGGGCCGCGGTGGGGACACGGGGAGGGCGGGGGGAGAGCAGGCAGGCTGGGGGGTGAGAGGTGGGTGCGAGGTGAACGTGGAGCTGGGCCTGCGGAGGGCTGGTTCACGGGGCCCGATGTGGAGAAGGTGCCCGTCAGGTACACCGAGGTCTCACACTGTTAGCCGCTCGGGACTCTCGCCTCTTTTAATTTCTCCTGTGTTCAGTGGTGCGTTGGATGAAGCACAAATTGCACTCCTACTTAACGTGGAGACGGGCGAGGATGCTTCATTGCGCCTGGAGGAATTGATCTTAGAATATGGAGCGCAGGTGGTTGTAGTTAAATGTGACAACGTTTACATTGGTGAAGCATTTAATAATGCACCTAATTCTGATTTATCCCTTAGCTACGTGTTCGAAAATAAAATCTGTTATGGCTGGAGTTAAATGTGTCCACACTTACATTCCTATATATTTGCTTTGAAAGATGAGAATTTTAAAAATCCACATAGCTTAGAGACAATATTGGAAGCAGAGGTGATGCCTAACTCTGATCTCGTATCTGTGAGCCACGTGCTCAGAAACAAACTGAGATTCTGAAAGTCTTGTTGCTCAGTTCCAACCTGCCACAATCACAGATATTGTGCTGCTTGTCCGATAAGAATTCCTTTTTTTATATTGCCTCAAATGTGCTAAAAATGACCAGATTAGCATGGGAGCAGTGTCAATAAAAATATAATTGATGCTGAGTGATTATCACTTGAATATAGTATTTGAGTACAAAGGAGATTCATTAGGATAATCCCTTGGATGAAAGGGTTGACTGACCAAAAGAGACCAGATAGTTTGGGTCTGTATTCGTTGGAGTTGAAAAGAATGTGGGTTGACTTTATTCAAGCATATAAGGGCCTGACAGAGTAGATATTAAGATGTTTTTATGGGTGGGACAGATGGATCATTAGAATTATTTAAAGTGGAGGTGATATATAGAGAGGTATGGAGAAATGCAACAGAAGGGGAGTGGAGGCCAGCATAAATCAGCCTTCATCACATTAAATGGTGAGGTAGGCTTGAAGGGCCTGATGGCCTACTCCTATTTTTATGTTCCTGAGTAGGTGACTGGAAGTTTGATCAAAGAGGTGGACTTCAAAGAACGTCCTAAAGGAGATGAGAAAGGTGGAAATATTTGGGGAACTTCTTCCAGATCTTGCAGCTTTGATGTCACAGGGCATAGATGGCAATGGTGTAATGATTACACTTGGGAATGCTCAAGACCAGAATTGGAGGAGCACAGCAAACAAGTAGGGTAGATGGATATTACAGAGACGGGGAAGTGGCAGACCATGGAGGCAGTTGAATGTGAATTTTTAAAATCAAAACATTGTTGGAAGCACAAGTAACAAGTGAACAGGAATTTGTGTATATAGTTGGAGAAAATTGCTGCTCATTTACAACTGGATCCCAGACAATTTAGAGATAATGGAGGGACATGTATGGATTAGCAAAAACGTTTATGGCAGGTGAGAAAGGAAATGTAGCTCAAATGTTATAAATGTAAAGACTAATAATTTCAAAAGAGTAGTCATGTTTGTGAAAACCTTGTATTTTGGGAGAAGTATTAGTATATGAAGGTAATATACTAATATGAAGGTAATATATATTACCTTCATAGGCAAATAGTTTGGCTTATTATTATTATCATCTGTACAAAGATACAGTGGAAACACTTTTGTTTGCATACCATCCAGGCAGGTCATGCTATGCATAAGTTTCTCAAGGCCTCTAAATGGGTATTGCATGGCAGAGGAATGACCAATGTTATTGGCCAAGTAGCATGAATAGCATTCTGGATACAAACCACTAAAGAGTACCCATTAAAGGTAGTTATTGAAAAGGCTGAAGACGGGAGAACTATACAGCGGCTGGGACAGTTGTACACTCCTTAAATAAACTATTTAGGCTTTGGAATGGTTCTTCTGATTCTAAAACTTATGGTGGCTCCAGAATGGGGTTTACTTAATAGTTGGTGATAATCTTTTTAAAATTTAGCCAGTGAAAGTAAAGTTTAAAATGATGTGGTCAATCTGAAATCAGCATATTGAATCTAAAGAAAACATGAAAACATGAGTTGGCTTTGCTTAATTGGGAATATGTACTAAAAGATCTGTTGGTAAATAAGTAATGGCTAACATTTAGAGTCATAGTCATATAGCAAGGAAACAGGCCCTTTGGCCCAACTGGTCCATGCTGACCAAGATGCCCCATCCAAGCTAGTCCCATTTGCCAGCCTTTGGTCCATAACCTTATAAACATTTCCGATCCATGTTCCTGTCCAACTGTCTTTTAAAAGTTGTTATTGTACCTGCCTCAACCACTTCCTCTGGCAGCTGATTCCACATAGTGTGTGTGTAAAAAAAAAGTTGCCCCGCAAGTTAAATCTTTCCCCTCTCACCTTAAACCTATGCCCTCTAGTTCTTGATACACCAATTCTGGTAGAAAAGACTGAGTGCTTTCAACCTATCTATGCCCCTCATGATTTTAGACACCTCTATAAGATCACCTCTCAGTCTCCTATGCTCTAAGGAATAAAGTCCTAGCCTGCCCAACCTCTCCCCGTAACTCAGTCCCTCAAGTCCTGGCAGCATGCTTGTAAATCTTTTTGCACTCTTTCCAGTTTAATAACATCTTCCCAAAAGCAGGGCAGCTAAAACTGAACACAGTACTCCAAGTGCGGCTTCACCAGCGTTCTGTCCAACTGCACCATGACCTCCCAACCTTTATACTCATATAAAGAATTATGACATACTTTACAACATACCCTTTTAAGGATCAAATATTCATTTGAACAGCTGTAATTCACAAGTGAAACTAAATGTGGTAGTCAGTCAAGTAAAAATTTTACAACCGTAGGTAGTACAACACTTTTTCCTAAACCATCCCCTTCACAATTATCTAGGGACCTAAATATCCCTTCCAGGTTAGGCAAAGATTCATGTCCTCCTCCAATCTCATCGATGCAGCCTTCTCTACATCACAAGACCAAGGGAAGACAAGATGTGCAGACCACCTGCATTCTGCAGTGGCCATCCTGAGCTCCTGGTTGCATGTTATTTCATCTGTCCTTCTCATTCCCACACTGACCTCTCCATTCTTGGCCTTCTCCATTAAGAATGGCACTTCATATTCTGTCTGGGTAGTCTGCAACCCAATGGTATGTACGTTGCATTTTCCAATTTCAGGCAACCCCCATCACCCATTTTCATTCCATTACCTCATCTGATTCCATCTGCCCTTTGCCTCTCCCGTAATGGTTACCATTATCACCTTCCTTACTTTTCCGATTCCAGCTGGTAACCTTTGTGTCCCTGCTCATCACCCTCAAGCCTCTGTCTCCACCTTCACCTCCCTTTCCCCCACCTGGCTCCATCTGGCACTTTAGATATGCCGAAAGGAAAAGGTTAGCTAACATTAATCTGCATCTCACAAACCAAGATGGAAGAAATTATATTAGGGAATAAGGGAATGGCAGGGAAATTGTATATTTTGTGTGAATTCACAGAAGATGCCGAAAATCTCTTTAAAATAGTGGAGAACAAGGGTCTGAAAGAAATCAATGGGACTGAAAACCAATAAGTCCTTGCAGCTGATGACTGGCATCCCAAGGGTTTGATGGAGTTCATGGTGGAGGTAGTGGATGCACTTGTTGTCATCTTCCAAAATACTGTCACTTTTAGGACTGTTCCCATGGATCAGAAGGAAGCAAATGTAACCCCAACATTTAAGTAAGGCAGAGAACTATAGACAAATTATCTTGGTATTAGTAATAAGGAAAACATTTGGTACTAATACCAATTAGAATATATTGGTAAGGTGATAAGGCACTCAAAATAATAATGGGATTGGACAATATTAGCATGGATTTATGAATGGCAAACTTTTTTTTGAGGTTGAAATACATGATGGGAGACACAGATATAGTGCATCTGGAGGAGCTTTGTAAAGGTGCCATACAAAGCTCTTGAACAAAATTAGAATATGTGATAGTTGGTGATGTACTGTGAGGTGGCTTGAAAATTGTTCAACAGATGAAAAGAGTAGAAATAAATTGGTTATTTTTGGGTGGGGGTGATGTGGTTAGTGGGGTATGGCAGGGGTTAGTGCTGGGATTCTAGCTGCCAAAATCTATGTGAATGAAGTGTGAGAGGACCAGGTGTAATATATCCAAGCTTGCTACTGATATAAAACTGGGTTGCAGGGAGCCTTGGGGATATTGATAGGCACAGTAGAAGGAAGGATGGTGTATGGTTTAGAGTGTCAGATATTATGTTGATAGCTGACCTTGATATGACAAGACTATGGGGAAGTATGCAGGTAATTTTGCATTTGGTTTGTTGGAAGGCAAGGGAAACCAACAATGAAGGGAAAGTATTGAATAATGAAAATGTACAGCATGGGGTCAATTTGATTTTTGGGAGCAAGTCACTGAAGGTGCAGTCACACTGAGAAGAGGAACTGCAAAATTGTCTAAATATCTGAAAGGCAGTGTGGTGCATCATAAAATATTGTCATGAGATTTGGTAGATTTTCTATTAGATTAGCATTTACTGTTTATCTCAATCAAATTTGAGGCTTGAATTTATCATTTGGTTCAATTTGGGGGTGATATTTTAGTTTTCAACATTTGACAATTAGGATCTTTATCAAAACAAAACCGAGACACATTTTATGAATATTGGGTTAGGCAAATGTATTAACTTTGGGCTTTTATAATAAATTGCAACTAAATTGGAAATGATACCTGTACATTTGATGTCATCTGATATTGGTCCCGTGTTTACAAATCCAGGCACACATCACCCTCAACTAGCCAGTTACATCACAGACAAGTGTTTTTACTAAGTGTCCAGAACAAATGCAATTAGTTCAGTCATCTATGCATCATCTCCATACTGAAGCCCTGTTTTCAAGCCAAATATTACATAGTTTTGTTTTTGGCGTTATTTAACAATCTTAAGTTCTTGTTTTTTGTTTCAAATGATTGCTAAAAATTCTGTACTACATTTTTCATTAAACCAGTATTTTTTAACTGCTGAAAAATGCTGTATATAGGTAGTTTTTCATGCTTGTGTTTTCTTCAATTTGACAGTTGTAAACTTCTACAGGTTCCCAAAACTGCTGGAAGAGTTTTTTTTCTGATCTGTATGCAACTCTAAGCACAGAAATATGCTGTGTAGTCCAACCACTTTATGCTGCAGACAGGTCTCCTTCCACTGACTTGATGCTACCATCAGTTTATTCTTACGTTAGTCTCTCTTTATTTGTCTGTCTTTCTTTTTAATGCCCCCACTCACCTCAGCTACTCTCTTCCTTGATGGATTAATTTGAGTCTGATTTATATTTTTGCCCTTCAGTTTTAGATTTGCCTGGAAGTGAAAACATTTTTCCATTAGAAACCCAGTAGACATTTTCATTTTATTAACATCTGATGAGCACCTCCAGATTCCATTCCGTTTAAACCTTTGCAGTGAATACGTAGCCTCTCTGTGTGCTAGCTCACACTCGACACTTTTGACTTTAATTTCCGACATATGCTCACATTATGCTGAAGCATTAATTGCATTTCTTGTCAGAGTTTTTCTCCATTGCTAGCTCTCAGTTGGGTGATACTGCAGATTTTCTAATTGTTTTCCCAAGTCCAAATAGCTTGTGAAAACCAGGAGCAGCCATGGTCTCAAACATCCCTGTTGTGTGCCACTCTTTGCTTCTGTCAATCTAAATAAATAATCTTAACACTGAACTAGTATATGTTTTATCTGCTCTACATGTCTGGAGTACTCTGCATAATATATTTGGCACCAGTGTCCTGTGCACTGATGAACATCTGGTGTCATTGCTCTTTTGTGCTTTTTACTAGTTTTATTGTTTGTCATGTTCCCCAGACTCCTGCTGAAATTGAATTATTTTTCTGTGTTCTTATGAAGGTTTTACTCTAGTTTTTGCATCTCAAGTGGTGTTTATTTTAATCTGATTTAATCACTATTGGTGAGTTGTATTTTTAATTATCACTTGGAGATTTTTTTTGAATTTTTTGGAGATTTTTTTTTGAATTTGTTGAACTATAATGTAAAACAGTATATTTAGTCCCAATCAGTGATTCATTTTATTATGAGCAAACTGGAATAAAACCATTCAATTTTTAAAATATATTAAAATGCTATTAAAGCGTGATCGCTGATGCTTAAAAAATTGAAAGACCTGACAGGTTTGATCTTGTAAGCAGATGACCAATGCTACACAGTCATTGCTTAGCAGAAGCTAATTGCTATTCTCAGTGCCACTCTGTAGCAATGCAACATCTGACTGGATGAAAAATGACCAAGTCCAAGAAATAATTCCACCAGATAAAATTTAAATATAACGCCAACTGGTTAGGTGGAGTGGCAAGACGAGTCCCCACAGTTTAGATGAATTCAAGTCACAGTTGCAAAATTACTGCTACTGAAGGAAAATTAATAATGTTTGCTCTCTGCAGATCTTTTTTGTCCATTTTATACTTGTTTTCTCTTAAGTCCTATCAGATCTGATGTGTTACTCACCTGCAGAAGTAATATTTGTTTCTGCAAATGTTTAATGATGCACAAAAAATTGGATGTTTGGCAGTGATTATGATGATCTTGGATGCAAAGAAAATGGGGATCTTGAGCTGGGAGGAAGGGTGGTGTGGATGCCGTCTGGTCAGGCGAAACTGAAGGGCAGTAGTTTAGTGTGTGGCCAGGGCTAACCTTTAGGCTTCAAGACAGTTCTGGTCCTTATGGTGTGGACTTGCTGTTGCTATCCTTTTATATCTTCTGCTTTTGCTGTTTAAGGGTTGCAGCAGTGGACTTTGGGCAGAGAAACTTTGCCTCAGGACTGGAGTACCAGGAAACCGCGACTGAAAATGGAAAAATACCAGAAGGGCATTGCAAACACTGCTTTTCATACTGCCCTTTCTTTCTTGGCAATTTATCGAATGTTCTTGGGCATCTTTGCCTTATTAGTTGTGCATCATTCAAATTATTAAAGACATCACAATTTAAATATATTTCCACTTGTTTATATATCTCAGTAATAATTTCAGCCCCAGAGATCTATTCTGTGGCCATTTGAAAGGTAGGTACGATGGGATAGAAGATGCATTGTGTCTTTTAAATCTGCAACTCAACAGCATGATCACTGGTTAGCTTGTTTCTGCTAACTGCATGGTTGCCAAGGACAAAGCTCTTGGGTTGGGTTTCAGGATGCTGGTGGTATGAGGGAAAAGAATTGAGAAGAACACATAGAGAAGAAACTTGTGTACTTTAATCTTGAATATAGTGGGCAGTTCCTGTAATGCTTCCCCATTAAACAGTCGCAACAGAAAAATTCTCTTGTCTGACTTTGCGTTACATTATAAAACCATCCTTTCTTGAACGACCTTAAGAAATTTGTGGGAGATGTATAAAACCAGATTTTGTGTAGAATCATAGGCAAAACAGCAGACTAAAAACTTGGTTGAATAACAGTTAGAGTTACCAGGTGACTAAAAATTGTTGGATCTAACTCAAAATGGCTCAGTGAGTGACTGTAACACCTGAAATAACTTTTAGGCTTCACTGTTGCTGTTGTTGATGCTGTTTAGTGATGGTTCATTTCCTGCTTTTATCTGCCTCAAACTGAAAAGATCACAGAGCATTAATTGAAACTTTTTATCGTTACAATTCTAAATACAGGTGACCCCTGCGTTGTGGGGAGCGCCTTCGTAGAGAATGGGCTGCATTGTGATCTTCTTTCTGTAACATAAAGCTATGTCATCTGCAAAAGGAAAGAAAGATACATATTGTGTTGATTTATTTACTATTTTTTCCACAAATTCCACGAGCAAATTTTATTCCATAACTCAAATTTTTGGGTAGTGATTTGTGAATTCTGCAACCCAAACGGCCATATGTGGGGATTGCCTATACAGCTCTTCCCAAAGTAATAAGAGGGTTAGGTTCTTCAAGAACCCTCTGCTATACAAACAACTCGTATAACAGGAAGTACAGTAAACCCTTAAGTTTTGTGAGGAATGATGTGAAGTCAGAAGCGAGTGAATCTCCTCGCTGTAATAATACAGTAAATAAAAAGCAAACCATGATGTTTTGACAAGCTAAAACTTGCAAGCTGTATATCAATTGGCTATCATTGCCAGTTGCTTGAGAATGCAGATACTCAAGTTTTTATTCCATTTTAAGTAGCTTGTTTATTAACAGACTTTTCCATCAAAAAAGACCATTAAATGAAACTGGTTTTTACAGACTTGTGTTTGCAAGACAGTCTCCAATTATGTTTTCTACCCTTCATTGTCATGAATGAAGCCTTTGTTAAGCAACAACTTAATTAAAACACTTATTGTTATACCGAGATTCATTAAGTAAATTTTCATTAAACATGGGAGAGTTACATTGGCTAACAACAGTCATTTGGAGTCCTGCCATCTAAATGCTTCAATCCAGGTGGAGTCCTGGCCAATAGTATAATGGAATCTGAAATCATTTCTTAAAAAAAAACAGAAGAACGGATGGATTTTTTTTCTTGTGGGCAAATTTAAAATTCATCAGTTAGTCTTACTGTTTCTATATTAATATCATCCTCTGATATCTAGATACCTTGTACAAGAAGAGAGTTTGCAATTCTAAAAAAATTGAGTTTGCATTTGTGATACATGAATAATGAGAACCTTCTTAATGTTCATTGGGGAAAAGAAGCCATATTCTTTGTCTGCTTTACAGCTACTTTATTGCTTCGAAGTGCTATTTACCTACAAATGGACGCCAATTTATGACCCACGTGGCCCATGTAAGGAGCAGATGAAATGTACAGTATCAACCTGAATGGTTAAATGAACCAAGATGATGCTGATCAATCAAATTTTGTTGTTGATTGTGACGATGTCTAAGCTAAGCAAATAGGTATCGCATCACACATTGGTGTTTTTAAATGTAACTTGAAGGTTGACAAATTGGGTGTTGGATACATGTTACAGAAATATGGATTTATAAAGTTTAAGCAATTGCTGTTTTCTTTTAAGAATTCTATAGTAGATGATCTTTTGAAAGATGAATGTATTTAAACAACTGCATTAGATAAGGAGATGTACTTTTGAAGTGTATTCACCTTGCAATGTAGTGAAGTGTTGAAGCCAGTTTTCACTTGACAAGATCCCACAAACGGCAGTGAGAGAAATGACCTGATAATCTATTTTGATCAAATTTAGTGATAAATGTCACAAGGACAACTGCTTTTGAACAGTGCCATAATACTTTCACATCCACCTGAAAAGTCAGGCTTAACCTAATTTGAAAGATGGTTTCTTTGATACAGCAGCCAAAAGAGTACTGTGATCAAGAGTCAGCTTAGACTCTGCCATGGAGTGCAATTGAATTCACTATTTTCCAACTGGCCAAAGAGCTAACAGTGACATTTTTAAATAGGCAGGTGTAGGAAATTCCAGAAAGCTGGGTAAAACAACAGCTGCAGAAGAGCAAGAATGTTTTGGTCAGCAAAATGTTTATGTATAGTTTTCCTTTTCAAAGATTTTGCTGTTTTCACCTTGTTCTGTTTTCTCAATAATGAAGTATTTGTTTTGGACAATATGTATTTGTGTGACAAGGCTATTAATGCATTAGGTTTCTGTCTGTTCTCAACAGGTGGAGTTCCTGATTATTGGAATCAACTCAGCCTAATACAGGACTGATAGAATTGTTTGTTCCAGTAATGCATCATTTTATATAATTTAAAAAAAAACAAATTAATAGGTAGTCCCAACATATAACATATGTCAAGTTTTACTGCCAATTACTTAATACTGCAAGGTTCAACAGGACTCATTATAGTATTTACCCCATCAATGTCCCTTTCACTCAACTAGTTAGGAGTTTTTCAGCATAAGATTTGGGGCATCCAATGAGTATATGAAAAAGAACGTAGTCTTATCATTTGGACAGGGAGAAACCAGCCCTGGCAAGTCCAGGAAGGCGGGAAACTGAAATATGGATTTAGCAATAAAATAAATTTGGTGAATGAAAAAAGTACACAAACACCCAAAACACACCCAGTAACTTTCCGTGGTTTCTGTTGTGCATGATATCAGCTCAAATTGTTTATTACTGTATCGGTGCTATGAACTGCACTAAATAAATGTTTGAGATTTTATTTTTCTGACTGTCCATGGAGCTTGTGGGATTAAAAGATGTCAGTACCAGTACAAAGTCACTGCAAAGCTGCCACAATACAGCGACAATTAAGTATTGCCTTGCAGGTGCATTAAATGTTTTCACTTGCAATAAAACAGAGTTAGCACATGAGACAGTATATCAGAGTTTATTCAACTAAGCATATGTTCGATTTCATTTGTACACTTGGGTTTGGTGAATTCATTAATTTCTGTACAGTGCCTACACATGAGTGCTTTTATACTGTTGTATCCTTATTTCATTTGGCTGTATTTCTGGATGCTTTGTAATTTTTGCTTTTGAATGTTAAAATTTGTGCTTTATGATTTGATGAATAGATGAAATGCACAAGGCCTTTCAAGAAATTGTTTCTTTTTCCAAAACACTATTGAAGTGCAAAGCAAAACACATGCAAAACAATGTAGATCTCTCTCTTTAAGAAAGTAATGTTGTTTTCACTTGTTACATTCGTTTTCAAAGCTGAGTGTAGTCTTCGATGAAATGGGGAATGATTATTCCATTATTACCAGTCTATTCTAGTTGAGGACAGAGGAATTTAGAGACATCAAAGGTGACTAAAAATATGCACAAATGCCAGGCTTTTAGTATTAGATATTTTCTGGTGCTACATGTCCTTTCTAAGACGGTTACTGGAGGACAATTCAATGGACGTCATCTAGTGCTTCAGTTCCCATGTGTGAGTATGTATTGCATTACATGACAGTTTATTTGTGAGGGGTGTTCTGAGTGACCTGAATCTATCCACTTGATGCTTGCACATTTCACTCTGGAACAAGAGAGCTTGGAGTGGTGAGATCAACAAGAAATCTTAGCTGGGATTTAGAACAGGGATCAAAACCCAAGAGTTCTTGGTTTGCGCATTATTTTCAAATTTAACATTTCCATGTCTGAGCTTTGAGAAGTTGGTAGAAATAATTGCAGTTCAAAAGAAAATTATGACAAAATGGATTTTTTTTGGTAAGAATATCTTTGAAGAATAACAGGTTTATTGATAGCGTTAATTTCATATTTTTGATAAAATTGTTTATGGTTTCTTGAGATCTTTGTGAGTTAACTTCAATTGATCACAATCGTATCTGATGCTTAAATTTTTTTCCACAGTTTGAACTTGTTTAACAATTTGTCACCAATTAACCAATAGTTATTATGTTGAACTTTTACTTCTGCAATTGGAGGTAGCATGGACACTTTTCTCTTTTAGATAGTTTGAACCTCGACTTCATGCTCACCAGTTTCCATGTCTGAGATGAGATCTAATCGTTCAATCAGTTACGGGCAGCTATTTTTCCTGACCCCTGTGCTGCCCTAATTCAGTTCTTTGCAATGGTCTGCCCATTCCATGTTTCACTAGGAGGATTCTAATAAAACATTTACTCAAAACCTATTCTCTTCAAATTCTGACTCTGTATGTAGTAGAATTCTCTCCCATTATTTTATTCTGTATGGTAGCTAATTGCTCTGCAATTGTAATGTTTGCATACTTTTTTGAATATTGAAATCGCAGTTGTTATCCTCTACCCTTTCAGGCTTATTGAACACATTCAATGCTTGTTTTACTTGTTGGTTCCAACGTGTAATCCATTTGCTGAAGAGGTTTTGACTTGTTGACTGGTTTTAAATTTGGGCGGGGGGGGCTAATCCAGTAACACTAACACTGATTTTTAATTAACACTGATAAGCAAGCGCACAAAATGTAGAAATGGAGCCATGCTCCTTAAATGAGTAATGACATTAATGGCATGCTTAAGCCTGGTGGTATGCAGTTGAAAAGTTCCACTGGCGTAGTGTTAAAGGCAGAAATTCAAAGCAATTACAAATGGGTATTGTAAGTTCTTTTTCAATTCTCTTGAAATAAAGTAAAATGACTTACAAATATGTGTGGTACATCTCATCTTCAGTAATTATTTGTGTGTATCCATTGATAGAGTTGGTTTCATTTGTGGAATTACGACATCTTGCTCACTGAACTGACATAGCAGTTAGAAAAATGTTACTAAAGGTCACCAATTGTTTTTTTGTCTGGAATATTTGGAAATGTTTGTGGTAGAGATAGTGCAGAGAAATTAAAGGAGTTGTTTAAAATTTCAACTAACAATTCATTTGGATTTTTTTCCTTTACAGATTTGTTAGAAGAATTTTATCACCATGGCTTTGGAAATAACCTCACCTCCTCGATTTTTTCACATGCCAAGGTTTCAGCACCAGGGACCAAGGCACACCTTTTACAAGCGGCCAGATTTTGCCCAGCAGCAAGCTATGCAGCAACTGACCTTTGATGGCAAACGTATGAGAAAGGCTGTGAACAGGAAGACGATCGATTATAATCCATCAGTTATTAAATTCTTAGAGGTGAGATCAGAGTAACAGTGAAACTGATGCACTGCTAAGAATGAGTTTAAGTTGGAATGCGTTGCACTTCATGCTAAGTGCGAGGGTTTGGAGCATTTCAGTGTTTATTTCTGACATAGTTGGGAATGTATAATGTCATTCATATATTCTGACATTTTCTTTTTAGGGTAAGCAATTCTTTCCTGTCAATGTTTTAGTGACAGTCAGTAAATACTCTAGTAATCCGTGCTGTGTACAATAAATTATGCACATTTTACACCTAAGATTACTTTGGTGCAAACATTTAATTTTTTTTCATTTGTTCCTAAGACGTAGGTTAATGTTTATTGCTTATTCCTTAATTCCTCCTCCTGAGCGGTGAAAGTGCCCCCACAATGTTGTTAGATTGAGAGTTTTAAGCTTCTGGCCCAGTAACGATCAAGATAGCACATTGGATTCTGTGTGACTGGAAGGAGAACTTCAGAGGAGATGGCCTTTCTCCTAGTCCTCGATGGCCAAGGTTACAGGTTTGAAGGGGTTCTTAAATTGAGTGCTTCTTGCAGATGGATGCACACTATCCATAATCACATTCAGTGGAAGGAGTAGCAGTCAAGTGGGCTGCCTTGTCTTGCATGGTGTTTAGCTTAATGATTTTGCTACGTGCTTGGAGAGAATTTCGTCACATTTTCCAAGTTGTCATTATAATACTAGCCTCTGATCTTTACATCTAACCACAGTACTCGTGGCTGGTTCTGTTAATTTTATAATCAGTGGGGAGTCACTAAATGTTTATGGGTGTGGGTGGCTTTTTGCAATGGAGGTCATTAGATGTAGAAGCAATAGTAATTGCTTGGTTATTGATCAGCACCTTTTTATAGTATGAATGTAACTTGCCCCTCATCGCTCAGTGATTGAATATTGTTTGGGTCTTGCTGCATGAGGGCACAGTTTACTTTCTTATTTGAGCAGTTGCACAGTAATTTGTGGATATCACTTCCCACTTTGTGATGGAATGAAGGTCATTATTAAAGCAACTGAAGATCAGAGGACACTTCCTTGAACTCCTGCAACGATAACTTTGGTCCGTGCTGACTGAGATCCATTGCCACAGCCATCTTATGTTCATAATGAGCAATTGGAGGAACGTTTACCACAATTTCCTACATGCATTAATTTTACTTGAGCTCCTTGACACCACACAATGTCAAAAGCTACAACAGTAGTCATTCTCTCCTTGCCTTTGGAATTCATCTGTCCAAATTCAAAATAATGAGTATTGAAGTCTGGTGGCCCAAGTGGAACCAAAGCCGAGCAGTTATGGAACAAGAACTGCAAAATGCACAGTCTGCGATACCTTCCATCACTGGATTGGATTTGTCCTGCTTTTTGTGAACATGATCCTGGGCAAACTTTGTCATTTGCATAATGCATAATAAATTCATATGGAATAACTATTAATCTGAAAGGGAATTAGCCAGGTTGGAAGAAATCTGCGATGTGTGTTCAGGTAATTTTTCTTCGAAGGGATCATTATGTTATTTATGGGCTTGAGGTGATACAGTTTTACAACTCCATCAAACACAAAATGTGATTTTCCTTATCCAATGCCCTCTCAGCAATCTAGAGTGATGGAATTCTAACATGAAATCATCTCATCTGTGTTATCTAGAAATTGTGTTGTGTGACTCTAGTTTTTGTGCACTAATTTCTTGGACCTGAATTTCCAAGTGATTGACACTTGGGACGGTGGAAGCTTCCAATTACTATTACATTGGGAATCTGTATTTGGCTAAGCAACATACTGGCAAATTTTGTACCTAAAATGGCAACTCAACAGCAATCTGTTGAAATAATTTGAAAATATAAATATTTTCATTTGTAATTTTATTACTTTAACTTTCTTATTCCAAGATCTGCAGTGCACTTGTTGGAATACATTGTAAACAAGTACCAATGATAATATTTACTCTGGGACATTGCATAAGGACATGTTTTTCATCTGTAAATGTGGATTAAAGCAGCTTATAGGTAGTCACTTCCATACACGGGGAGGTGTGGAATGAGTGACACATATTATAACAGTCATTATTGGTTTCTATGTTCTATTTCTTAACCTGGGATGATTGAGAGGTAGTATGATGATGGAGTTCAACATGAAAATAGCTCTCTCAAGTTGACAATTGCTAATCTGCCGAACTATTAGCAGATAAATTATTTGGTTTTCTAAGTTTAAGGCAGAAAAAATTGTACAGACAAAACACAATGAGAGGCATATTCAAATTTACTTGTTTCCACAAAGACAGGCTTTTCATTCCTGGCCAGTTTAACTCATTCACCTTTTATATCCTGCTGTTGATAATTTAGCTCCTACAATTTTGCATCACATTTCTTGATGGCCTTTCTATCTTAGCCAGTCAACTCTTTGTGCTATCAACAATTGTTGCAATTTTGGTTTTTAAAAAAAATCACTGCAATTCAGAAAATCAAATTACACTTTGGCCATTAACATTGATATTCACCTTTGATCCAAAAGATTATTGATTATTTCACCAGTAGTAGAAGATTCAGTAGCATTTCACGACTGATCTCCATTTTAATTCACAGAACTCAGATGAGTTTTACTAGCTCCAGCAATTAACTTATAAGCTGCTGGGTCGCAGGAGTCTGTAAACTTTTTAAAAACTCTTCAGTAGCTTTGAATTTCACCCAGGCCTCGACTGTGCAATGTGGGCTGATTCTCGAGCATTATTTTGAATTGTTACATGGTATGAAATCCCATCCTTTAGATCAAATATTACTCAGATTTCATCTGTGTTTTCAGTTGGGTGTTCCAGTGCCATTGTTAAAGGACACCTAGAATTTCTTGGTCAATGTTTCTCCCTTATTCAGTGCCTTGAAGAAAAAAAATTGGTTTGTCATTAATCTTTAGGATGTTGGTGATTTAGAATTGTGGTCGCTTTTACTCACAAGATTTAAAGGTTTTTAAAAAAAAAACTAGTTGTGAAGTAGATGTTCTTCTATGATTAAACTTTATAAATATACTTTCAAAAAAGAGATTGTGAAATTTAAGATGTCCTTCCCCTATAAAAACAGAGTACTAATATATTTCCATTCAGCATGCCTTTACCTCCAAGCATGAATCAATTTTGAAGTGTACAGTGTCAATCAATGCACAACAGCACACAGGGAACTTTAGTATTGCTTTTCGTAAACCTGGACACACTTTTCTCTCCCGCCCCTTTACGAAAGGCCTGAATCCTTGCAAGGCTATTGAATGGAAAGCAGGGCAATGGAAACATTTATATAGTTTTTACACAGAGCTATCACAAGCATAATGGCTCTCTTTCTGTGCTTTGAATCTCTAACAATATCTGGTTGAGATGCATTGTTAGAAGAAAGAAAATAACAATATTTTCAGAATGAACTTTTTAAGATAACATCAAAAATAATATAACTAGCTTTATTATTTAAAGCAGGAATGAAATAGTGTTTTAATGTTTATGTAAGCAGTTTGAGGAGACTTTTTTTTGTCTTCACTAGTTTTGGGCAGTGTTATCTTTTGAAGTCTTTGTTTAGCAGCTGAGAAAGGGAGATTCAATGGAATGGAACTAAACACGCATAACAATACACTAGGATTGTGGAAGAAGTTGTGCATTTTCATGTGAAATTTCTAGCTGCACTTTTTGAAACGGATTGCGTCAGATCTATCATTTTGCAGTAAGTAACAGCTGCGTGTTAAAAATAAAATACAGGACAACTCTCAACATCTCCCAAAGAACATTTTTGTCTGCAAAAATCTACACAACATCCACCGTTTCAGGTTAAGCAGGCAGTGAGAAAGAACTGGATAGTACTTACGGACAATTACTGCAGATATCTGCTGCTTGCTTTGTCATCTGAATTTCTAAACTAGGATTTATGGGCAATTTTAAACTTTTTGGTTAACACAGAATGAATTCTACCTCAAGAAGAAAAATCCAGATCGGTGAAACTTGAACTGCAGCTGTTAGATCTTATATGACATCTGTCTGGTGGCTCTTCATGACCTCTAATTTCTGTATTAGAATATTACAATTGATTATACTTTAGAATGTGATAATTACACTGTCTTCCACTATAGACTGCTAACCCTATGATACTAGGTAGAAACTGTTGGGATATCAAGACCAAGTCAGAGTATAGTTAATATAGAAGCAGTGATATAAGCAAAAAAATCCTTCAGACTACTTCCAGTGAAAGCACTGATATTTACAGTCAGTAATTGGTTTTGAACTAAGCTGTGTAAACAAAGATGGTTCTATAATAGAAACTGCCACATTACACAGCAGGCAGCCATGAGATGTGAGAATTAACCATGATATTTTCTCTGATTGGTTCCTCAATGTGTACATGTATATGGATTTGTTCAGTATTAGGACAGAGCAAATATAACTGAGGTGTTCATTTTGGTGGCAATTCATAGTCATACAGCACAGGGGTCCTTGGGCCACACTGTCCATGCCAATCATCTAATATCCATCTGTACCAATCCCATTTACCAGCACTTGGTCCATAGCCTTGGCGATTTTAAGTGCTTATCCAGATACTACGAAAATGTGAGACCACCCGCTTCTGACACCCTCTTGGTGCATTCCAAACTTCAATCATCCTTTGGGTGAAAAGATTCTTTTTTTTATATCCCTTCTAACCTCTTAAATTTGTGCCCTTTAGTAAAATACACTTCTGCTATGGCAAAATTTACTGCTGTTTACTCTTATCTGTGCTCATAATTTTGTACATCTCTGATCAGCTCCCCCCTCATCCTTCATTACTGCAAGGAACACAACCCAGCCTATCTAGTTTCTCTTCATAACTGAGACACTCCCAGTTAACATCCTGGTGAATATCCTCTGCACATCCTACATAGAATCATGTCCTCTCTATAATGTGACTGAAATTGTACACAATTTTAGAGATGTGGCCTCACCAATGTTTTGTAATGTTGTACCATAACCCCCCCCCCCCCCCCCCCACTCATAAATTCTGTGCTCCAGCTAAGAAAGGCAAGTATCCTGTATATCACCTCATTTGCATGTGGTTCCACCTTCAGGTAGAATTGGATGTACACTGAGGTCTCTCTGTTCCGTAATACTCTGTAGGGCTCTCTAATGCATGTACATTCCACCCTTATTTGATTTAATAAAATGAATCACTTCACACTTGCCTGGATTAAATTCCATCTGCCGTTGCTCTGCCCAACTTAATAGCTGATTGTTATCTTCCACTTGAGACTACCCTCCTCACTATACACAACACCATTTTGTGTCATCTGGAAAATAGTACTAATAATACCTCCTACATTAACATCTCATTCATTAATATTTATAACCAACAGTCCCAATCCCTGTGGTCAGAGGTTTCCAATCACAAGTACAACCCTCCACCATTGCCCATTGTCTCCTGTTACTTAGCCAATTTGCCTTGGATCCCATGGGTTCTAACCTTTTCGAATATTTGGCCATATCTGCAGTTACATATATAATGATTTGTGGGTTTGCTGAAGTGACGTGCAGGGCGTATGTATGGCTCTTTCAGCAAATGGATATGGCTCCAGAGTCACATTACTGAGTGGTGATGGTGCTTGCAGTTCTTCATTTTCTGTTTTTTTTTCCCTCTTCTCATTTGTAATACCTGTTTTGTTTCTGTTAAATAGCTGACCCACTTGAGATCATGGAAGGAAGATCTTAACACATTCAGTTTTGCCCTTTCGGAATAACACTCTGACCTCCTTGCTGTCACTTTATTTACTGAGTTTCATGACCTTTCCTTGCAGCTAATTTCAGCTGTCTTTTGGTATTCTAAGTTCTTAATTCTATTGTTCACATCCATGAACTAACTGTCTTCTATGCCCTGTTAAGTATTGAGTCTCTTGTATGCATTATTTTCTAGCTAAAGCCTGCAACTCAGAAGCTACGTTACACTCATTCACTTTTTTCAATTTCCGTGCTGTTTTTAAGGAAAATATTTCATGTAATGTGGAAGGTTTTAAAGAAAACACTTGACTATTAAGATGCTTATGATGAAGGAAGAACTGAACTGATAGAGAATTAGATAGAGAATTAGAACAAAAACATCTGAATTTGTCAAGTCACAACAGAAATATGTAACCAAAACAATTGTAATTTGTTACTTGCATTTTGCTTTGCATGTGGGTGAAAGAATCCATGCCACAGAAAACAAAGCCCCTCAAAGAGTCGTCATAAAATAAGCACATGGAATACAATCTTATGAGGCTATTAAGTTTGAGGAAATGACACAATACTATTTGGTTTTTGGGAAGGGGAGGACACTAAAAACTTCAATCAGCAGGACTGCAGCTCACTACCACCTCAAGAGCAATGAGAGTGGGCAATAAATGCTGGTGTTGCCAGTGTTGGTGTCAACTTCAATGAATAAAATACAAATTTTGTTACTTTTTGGGGGGGGGGGTGGAAATATGAAAACTCATTATGAATGACACTGCCCCTGACAGCCCAAGGGAGCAAATGGTGTTTTGTGGCTTCTATCACACGATGGCCCTAAGTGGAACAGCCAACCATTGTTTGTTTACTTGGGAGAAGGGAGAGAAGCTCAAATCCAAATTTGTTTTTATGGACTAGGTAAAGAATCATGGTTAAAGCTCAAAGTTTCAATTATTATGTGATTGGCCCCCTCAGTTATGTGTTCCTTTTCTATTTTGGACAATTGTAATGTCAAACTGTATAAGCTGTACCACAAGAGATTATTTATAAAATTTCCATCATCTTGTAGCTTAACATTTCCTTTTAAGTATTTCCAAAAGGTAATTGAGCAATCAGCTCATTGTGAAATTTTGTAAAGTCTGTGGTATTCCTTTCAGAATAATGCATCTGCTCTACTGTTAAGACATTCTTCAAGTTCCAGTGACCCACTGCTTTACTGAGCAAATTCTCATGTTTTATAGAGCTTTGTAGGTCCCAGATGTGATAACTCTCATGGATACTTAATTCTGTTGTAGGTTGCATATTTTTAAGTGTTTATCTGTGCCAGGTTGGCATTCTGAAATAAGAACATAACGTTTTAGTTCTTTTAATCTATTATGTTCTAAGTTCTCTGTGGGTTCACTCGTTTTTCTGTTTGGTTTTGCTCTATTTGAGATAATGAAACAAGTAACTGTCACATCCTGGTTAATCAGTGCAGAAAAAGGGAGCTGGATTTTGCAAAAAGAAAACTCTTCGTTTATTGTCCTTTGGATATGTGACTTGTGCTATGCACAATGAGAGTGCCATTAATTTTTCTTCAGAAGGAAATCCTCCCTCCATGGAGTTCTGGCAAGCGTAAAATACTTTTTTCCCCATGGGCTGTATATTGTAGATACAGGATAGTTTGTTTTCAGTGAAGTGAAATGGAGGGGTGAAATAGAAAATCCTTACTTCTCTGATCAGGTAATGTGAAGATCTGACATTCAAAGATTGAGGGGGAAGTTCTCCCAGTCCTGGCTAACATATATCTCATTCAGTACCACTGTAATAGCTCTTCAACTCACCCTCCTACTGTTTCTGGAAATGTATATTTAAGGTTATGTCACCACATTTGTATGCTCTAAAACATGTCCCTAAATGTATTTGACCCCATAACTGCTTTCAATCTCATCCTTTTTAACTAAACTCATTTGATGTTCTCTTGAAAGATAGTCCTCAGCATAAGCCTCTGTTTGTCATCTTATACCTCTACCTTACTGTATTTTGAGCTTGCCACAGTGCCAGATAACTTCTGTTACCTCTGCATTCATGATCATTTCTGCCATTTCAGTTTCTTTCTCCATAACTGGATGCTAGAAATCTGAAATAAAAATGAAGGAAATTTTAACATTGTCACTAAGTTTGTGGAGAAACGGATCCATTGCTGATATCTACTTTGAAGGAACTGAATGCCAGCTCTGTGATAGGAACAGTAAAGTGCATTAACTCATCTGGAGAACTGCTTTTCACAACGTCCAAACTCCCAATCCTGCACATTCAGCTTTGATGACCCCGCACCCCCCCCCCCCCCCCCCCAAAGCTGTTAATTCCTCATGACACACATTACTATCTGAACTTTTTTTTCCTCCTGTTGTCTTGTGTCTTCAAAGCTATATCTGCAATTTTTTCAACATCTTCCACATAGCAATTTCAAGTTGTCTGGCCCACCTCTCTTTATGGATATCTAGTCCTACCCAAATCTGTATTTTCAACAGGATGACATGGGAAGTTGATTGCTTCTCCTTTCAATGAGTGTCTCTTTGGTCTCTCTATACCATATTTCTCTGTATGGTTGAACTTGTATTAAACTGCTTTTCTATGACTCCACTCACTCGCATCAAATGAAAGATATTATTTACGTATGCATCATATGTAATAGTTTTCATGGGAAACAAAACATTTTTCATTCCTGTCCTACTTTTTACCCTCTGCCTTTTCCAATTTACTGATAATTGATTTGGTACTGTTTCCTGTCCTTCCATTTGACTTTGAAACTGTAATCAACTTTTCTGTCCATTTTGCATCTTGCCATCCTATGGTCCACCTTAGATGTATCCCTTACCATTTTTGACTTCTGAGAATAGGCTATAATGAATATGTAATATAAATTGAGCACTTATAGCTGCCTTTATACTTTTCACTTAAGAACTCCATTCTGTTCATGTATTATTTCCATCATATCCGTACTAATGCTGCTGACTTTGCACTAGTGTTTTGGATATGCCCTTTTCCTCAACTGAAGATTCCTTTCCATTCTATTTTTCAAGTCTTTTGACTGTACCTGTCACATTTCTTACACTTTCACCATCACATCTTCTCGCTCGAGTACTGGGGTACATAAGAAATAAGAGCAAGAGTAGGTTATCTGGTTCTTCAAGCCTGGTCCTCCATTCAGCAAGATCATGGCTGATATTCTACCTCAGCATTGTTTACCTGCGATATTGCAATATCCCCATATCCCTTTGACGAACAATATACAGAAGAGTTTTTTTTGACTGGTTGAGTTGCCCCTTTCCTTAACTTCCCTGCCACCTGCCTCCACATTCAGTGAGTCATCCTCTGCACATACAAAACATGCCACCAAATACATCTTCCTGGACATTCTTCCCTTTTCTCTAAAGAAACAATTTCTCCTCTGGTACCCTGCTTTGCTTTTCCATTGTTCTTAACACTTGCTTCCCCTGGCACTTAGCAATCAAGTGCAGAAAATACAGCACTTAGTCTTCATGGCATTCTAGGTCCATGAACTTCCTTTCAGGAGAATTGATGATTTCCTTGTGGTTTTGATTTAAAGTATTATCTCCTGTACATTGGACAGATAAAAATCTGAATCATTGATTTGCTGAAAAATGCCATTTAGTCTGCAGTTTAGCTCAAACCTTGATGTCATTGGCCATTTTAATTATTTCTATGAATGAACCCCATGTTCTCTACCTCTTGCGTTACTTCCAATGAAGCTCAGTAAAACACAAAACATTTGTTTTTAAAATTGGGAGCTTCATGGTCTTCTGGATACGGCATTGTTCACCATTGCATAGCAGGTGCCCCAGTACTACAGTGGTCATTCATGTTCCTCTAAGGACCCATATTTTTTCATTTATCCCATTACCATCACTTTTCTCTTGCATTTTCAACCCTTTACCGTGTAATCATTCTTGCTTTCATCCCTAACACAGACCTTTTGTTCTTTCCTCCCTCGTCCTCCTCTGACCCCACTTTCCCAGACTTTATTTGATATCCTAATTGATTGTGATCAACTGTCCTTCCTTTTACTTCTCAAACTGTCTGCAGCAGTTGTCAATGTTGACCCTGCCATCATCCTCCAGTGCATCTCCATTGACAAGCTAGGTGGTACTGGAGTTATGCCTGCTTGCAAACTCACCCATACACTCATACATAGAATCGTGCAATGGTCTTAATTTTCTTCTCAACTGTTAGCTTTGGTGCCATCTCCTCTTCCTCACCCACGTGCTATATTTCGGCAACATTAACTGAAAATAGTCTGTTTTTACGTATACACTGATGATGCCCAGCTGTACTTGCACTTGTTTTAATGACTTCACTATTTAATTTGGCAAATTTGTTCAACGTCCAGGCCTGAATAAGAATACTCTTCTCCCAGCTAAACATTAGCAAGACTGAAGCCAGTCCATTTCGTACCCGTACAATTTCTGTTCATAGAACATAGAACAGTACAGACAATACAGGCCCTTCGGCCCACCATGTTGTGCCGACCTTTAAACCTCGCCTAAGACTATCTAACCCCTTCCTCCCACATATCCCTCTATCTTAAATTCCTCTATGCTTATCTAGTAATCTCTTGAATTTGGCCAATGTACCTGCCTCCACCCCTGCCCCAGGCAGCACATTCCACGCCCCAACCACTCTCTGGGTAAAAAAACCTCCCTCTGATATCTCCCTTGAACTTCCCACCCATTACTTGAAAGCCATGCCCTCTTGTATTGAGCATTGGTGCCCTGGGAAAGGGGTGCTGGCTGTCCACTCTATTCCTCTTAATATTTTGTACACCTCTATCATGTCTCCTCTCATCATCCTCCTCTCCAAAGAGTAAAGCCCTAACTCCCTTAGCCTCTCATAGTGCATACTCTCTAAACCAGGCAGCATCCTGGTAAATCTCCTCTGCACCCTTTCCAACGCTTCCACATCCTTCCTATAATAAGGCGCCCAGAACTGGACACAGTACTCTAAGTGTGGTCTAACCAGGGTTTTATAGAGCTGCATTATTATCTCGTGGCTCTTAAACTCGAAACCTCGACTTATGAAAGCTAACACCCCATAAGCTTTCTTAACTACCCTCTCCACCTGCGAGGCAACTTTCAGGGATCTGTGAATTTGGACCCCCAGATCCCTCTGCTCCTCCACACTACCCAGAATCCTGCCATTAACTTTGTACTCTGCCTTGGAGTTTGTCCTTCCAAAGTGTACCACCTCACACTTCTCCGGATTCCTTCACTACTGGCTTCCTTTCTGTACCATCTGAGATTGCGTCAGGTAGTTTGCAACCATGTCATTCACTTTACCCAGAGCTGAGTTTCTCCATTACTAAGGCTGTTTTCACCTGTCACATTGCCCACCTGCACCTTGCCTTAGTACATATGCCATCCAAGTTCATATCCGTGCCCTTGTTACAAATGCACTTTACTGTTCCATTGTACTTCTAATGGGTTGCTGTTCTATTTTCACTCTCCATAAACACTACTACAGCTTGTAGCATAATTCCTTACTGTCCCATTTGACCTATATTGGCTCCCACTCAAATGAATTGGGAACAGCTTCTTCCCTCCGCTATCAGATTTGTGAACCATCCATGAACACTGCCTTGTTATTTTTTTGTACTATTTATTTTTGTAATTTATGGTAATTTTTCTGTCTTTGCGCTGTACTGCTGCCACAAAACAATATTTTACAACATACAAGTCAGTGATAATAAACCTGACTCTGATTCCACCCTGCTGGCATCTCATGTTTAAGATTACTGTTCTTGTTTTTAAATTTCTCTTTAACACCGACCTCTAATTCAGCAATCTACTAAAATTTCTATGCTCTTCCATTTCTGACTTGGCACAACCTCAATTTTAGTACTTCCATCATTGATGGCAATGCCTTCTGGTTGCACAGATGCCTGGAATTACCTTCCCTTAAGCCTTTTTTTTTGACTCTTTGAAGATGCTGATCAACACTTCCACTTTGACAACCTCTGGACTTGCATGTCAAATTTTAAGTTTCTGTGATGATTCTTGGGTGTATTTTAAATCGACCAACTACTTTTATGTGGTAATTTATTTCTAATTCACTTTCTGCAGATGCTCTCTAAGTGAAGTTTTTACACCAATTTCTAGTATCTTCAGTATTATACATTTAGTTATTAATTTCCTTTGATTTTTCTGTAGTCTTTGTTCAATTGGTAGTTGTTTGCTTGCATCACAATGGCAGCGCTTGTTATATATTCGGGAGAGCTTTGGCTATCCCTGAGAAAAGTGAGCGTGGTGTTGTTTGGGCTCAGTATCCACTCCATACAATCGTGCAGGATAGAAGATGATGACTTGACCCATTGTGTTGTCAATGAGCTCAACATCAATGCAGCACTCTGCTTCCTTCCCCTGGCCCCTAACCACCACCAGTTATCCAAAATCTGTTCAAAGGCTTGGCATTTGGTGTCCAAAATTGCCAAACCACTCCATTTGAGGCCTTACTGCTAGTCCTGTTACTTTGGATGTTCTTGGTGCAGTCTTTATATAAGAATTTGCCTCCTTGTAGCAAGTTTAAGTTATATATAGGCATTCTTCATGAAACTGTTAGCTCCTAGGTGCTATCATCTTTTTAACCATTACTCTCTTATGGATGAGTAAGCTTCTGTTTCACAAATTGTGGTTAGATTCATGGCTTTAAGGTAATGGGTGGGAAGTTCAAGGGAGATGTCAGAGGGAGGTTTTTCACCCAGAGAGTGGTTGTGCATGGAATGTGCTGCCTGGGGTGGTGGTGGAGGCAGATACATTGGACAAGTTCAAGAGTTAGATAAGCATATGGAGGAATTTAAAATAGGGGAATATGTGGGAGGAAGGGGTTAGGTAGTCTTAGGTGTGGTTTAAAGGTTGGCACAACATGGTGGGCCGAAGGACCTGTATTGTGCTGTATTGTTCTATGGTTCTATACCAGTTGCACTGAGTGTTCAAGAATTGTCTATGCAGCAGAGTACCAAAGCCTATGGTAGTTTGAAACAAAGATTTGTCGTATGAGGAAGTGTAAAGCAGAGTAGGTCTTTTGTTGGGTTTTGAAGAATGAAAGGTGATCTTATTGAATCCTACAAAATTCTTGTAGACTTGACAGGATAAATGTGGAGTTGATGTTTCCTCTGGCTGGGTTGTCCAGGACTGAGGTCCATGGTCTCAAAATAAGGGTTTGGCCATTCAGGACAGAGGAAAAGACATTACCCAGTGGGTAGTAATCCTTGAAGTTCTCTACCCAGAAGGGCTGATTATTCAAGTCAGAGTTTAATAAATGATTCCCTCGGAGAGCATCTACAAAATGTGATGGGAGATATGGGGTTAAGAGCAGGAAAGTGGAGCTGAAGGAGATAATCAGCCAAGATCTTATTGAATGAAAGAGCAGGTGCAAAGAGCAGAAAGTGGCCTTCCTATTATTCCATAACCATATAAAGTTAAATTAGATCTTTAAAACCTCAACCAGAGGATTCCCCAAATCTGGGGACTTCAGGAAGAATTTGAGATGTTTGGCAAAAGAACCAGAAGAATGTATTTGTAACTTTAAAAAGGGCATTGAATATGTGCTTGAAAAATATGTTGGGCAATGGACAAATGGTTGTGAAAAACTATTTGATTATTGCCAAAGAGCTGACGCATGGAAGTTCTGCCTTTTAAATGACCATCTCATGTCTGTCACTATGCTCACAAGTTAGAGTTTGGGGATATGTGAAATAGGCAGGAGTTACTGGGAAACTTCGTTCCCCCAAATAGTGTGGTGTTCCAATTCCATCGTGTGCATTTTTTAAAAATGGGACTCCAGCTGAGAGGTCGGTCTGATTTGTCGATGTGGCAATTCTGCAGCATATGGCCACAGCCCAGAAGTTGAAGTTTCAGATGACAATTCTCTATGTAAAGAAATTTCTCTTCATTCAAGTCTAACAATTAAAACCATACTATCTTACTTCCTAATTGCATGTTGTACCTCCATTTTATGAACCAGCATATCTTAAGTTCCTCTGCATAGGATCAATCACTTTTTTTAAAAAATATTTTTCTTCCAATGTGCATAAACTCGCATTTTGCTACATTATACTCCATCTGAGAAATCCTTGCAAAACCCGTTGCTGTCTTGGTTTGTCCTTGTTGCTTACTTTCTGGCCTACTTGATATTTTGAGCAACATTAAGCATGTTGCATTCTCTTTTTTCATTCATTATGAACTGTAAATCATTGAGGAGTCATCCTTGTGGCTCTCATACAGCCTATTTTTAAAAAATAATTTCCATTTATTGCTCTCAGCAAATTTTCTATTCATGCTTATGTTGACCCCAACCCACTAAGACTTTATGTAGCAAATTTTTGTATAATACCTTCCCAGGTGCCTTTTGATAACCCAGGTATATTACATCCACTGGTTTTCCCTGTATCTACCTGCTAGTTTATACTCTCTTAGATTTGTCAAATATTTTTTGTTCACAAAACCATAGAGTGGTTGCCTGATAATACTGTGATTTTTCTTTGTGCTTCATAATTACACTCCTAATGGTAGATACCTGACAAAAGATGCCAAAAGATATTGCCAGTTTACATGGACTATTTCCAGAATGAAAGGAATTTTAGAAGGTCATCACCAATGTATGTTTCTTACTCTTTCCCCTCTTTGCTCTCCATTAATTGTGCATTTTGCAGCGAAGACAAGCAAATATAAAGTTTGGCCGCTTTTTTCTCTTTTTATTGTCTTTATTGGGCCCAGAAATCTTTTTTCGCAGCTTACTTTCTTCTTGTGTAGTTGTAGGAGCTCCTTCAAACTTTTTTATATCTTGCCAATTTACTGTCATCCCTGTCTTCTTCCACTTGTTTTTTTTAATTACTTGCCTGTTTAAGTCAGAATCCCTTGGCTTATGCTCTTTGTGGCAATATTAGTTCTTCTAATATAGTGCTGTCGTTAATTTCAGTTAACCACCGATCACCTTCCCCACAGAGTTTTTATTTCTCAGTGGAATGCACATTCATTGGGAATTTTGAAATAGCTTAAATGGCATTGTTTATTGACTAGCAAACAGTCTAATTTCCAAATTTGGCCAAATTGCCCCTCTCATCTACATAATTGGGTTTATACAAGTTCAAGTCTTTGATTTCCAACTGATCTGATTCTCTCTTGAATGGGGAGAGGGGGAGAATGATTACTAGCATGAAAGGGTTGGATGGGTGGTGGTGTTTCTTCTGTACTCGTGAACATGATCAGAGACTGGGGGAGAGATAGGAGAGTTGATCTTTGGGTGAGTTAGTGATTTTTGAGAGGATCAACCGCAGTTGTTTTGCATTGGTGGGGTGGTTCCTGAGACCTTCTGATTTATGAAGAAATTTTACAGCCCCCAATGCACCCATAGCTTCTCCAGAACTAATGGTAGGTTAAAGGTCCATGTTCATTACCCTACCCTATCTGAACTTGTACCCTGCCTTGCCCTCTGTGATTGTTTCCCTTCTCCCCTTAAATTCTATCCTAGATAGATTATATCTAATATTCATACTGCACAATATGTTTTTGCTATTATCTCGGCAGGCACTTGGCACTTAATGGTAATTTTAAAGTATGAAATTCGGCTGAGGCTGGACTATCCTGTCCCATTCACAGTGGTACTGAAGCTGGTCTAGGATTGCTCAATTAAGTTTAAACTTAAATCTGCAACTGATCAATATGTCGCTGAATACTGCAGCATTCAATTCTAGTGCAATATCACCCCATAGTTTGAGTATGTCTGCAGTGCTGGTTTAGCTACCTGAATTTTCAGACTTCCCATTATTGACAGTTTGTTTATAAATTCAGCATGGACATTGAATATTTGAAAAATATTTTGCAGACATCAGTTTTGATTTCAGTTGGACATGAATGATTTAAATTGCAAATAGCTGCTGCAAACGGTCTCGGAGTAAATATTCAGCTTTTGGCTGTGCTATGTTCCTTGGTGTACGTAAACATCAAATATCCTAAGGTGGCATTTTGAGCAGAAGGTGGAATTAGTGGAGTCTGTCTATGACCTGTCTTTGAAACGTCCCTCAAAGAAATGATCTATTGTTATCTTTTTCCTGCTGGGAAGAGTAGTAGAACAACCACTTTTATTTAATATATTGGAAACTTCACCTTGTGTTTTTATTTAGCCTTCCAATGCCATTTTTAAAAAAATGTTCTTTACCACAAAAGATGTCAGCAGCAGGAGACCAAGCAATTTCACTTAAAATACTTTATAACATAAAGCATTTCCAGCACTAGCAGAATAAAGCTTGGGTTTAAAATCATTTACTGGAGTAATCCATGAAAGTTATCATTGAGCACAGGATAAATGCACAATAAAATTCACTTTACATTCACTGACTTAGAAACAGTTGTGAAAAGTCTTCTCTTTGACATATTAAAAAACAAAATAAGGTCATGAGTCAAGTTGTTAACACAAGTGAAAACCAGGCTTCAAAGGGGAAGTGAGAAAGGAAATGAGAGCACGAGACGATGGCAACAATTATAAAAGGGAATCCAAAAAATATCCTATGGGGAAAGTGAACAGGAGAAGGATTATCAGAGTAGAAGATGGACCAATCAGAAACCAAAAAGGAAATTTACTCATGAAGACAGAAGTTATTACTGAGGTTCTAAATTAGTACTTTGCATCAATCAAGGATGAAGTTACCATGGAGTCTCAGCAAACGAAGAGCCAATTAGGATTTTTTATGGGTTAAAAGTTGGTAAAGACTGAAAAGGCTAATGGGACGAAGTGGATAATTCACCTGATGCAGACAGGATGCATCCTAGCATGCCATGGAAGTAAGGAAAGAAATTGAAGAGGTGGTGACCATAATCTTCCAAACGCCTCTATGTTGTGGTGTGGTACATGAGGACTGGAAAACTGCAGATGTTACATGCTTGTTCAAAAACAAAAGGATTTAGGGAAGATCTAGTAACTACAGACTTGCGAGTTTTATCTCAGTAATACCAGAAATAATGGAGAGAACAAGCATTCAGATGTATAAGCTTGAACTGATTATAGAAAACCAGCGTGGATTTGTTAAAGGCAAGTAACATTTAGCTCGTTTTTACAGTTTCTTTTTTGGAAGTATCAGAGGGAATGAGAGAAATATGACATATGTGAACTTAAATCATTTGATAAGTTTCCTTGTGGTAGGCTTGTGATCAAGATTGAAGACCCATCAAATAAAAGCATCTGTAGCAACATGGATGCATCTCTTTATAAAGCCCAAGACATGATAGGTATTTTTGTCCTCATTCACAGTCTGCCATGCATATATAACCACTTCAGTCTCCTTGGCCTGGAGAATGCTCCATATTATGCTCAACAATGTTCATTAAGATTGTTATAATAGAGAAGTCGCTGTACTGGGCAGAGCTGTGCAGCCAAACAAAGAAAGGGTGTCAGCAGCTTCTATCATAAGCAACAGAATGTGCTGAGGCAAACTGTAGGATCTCAGCTGTTTGTAAGCACATGGAGCACTCATTACTAATGCCCAGCAATAACTCATGCGCATGTTGCTGGCCAAGGTGTAGCTCTGAGCCCCACATCTGGCCTCTTGCCATGGCAAGCCAGCAGCAGCTCTCATTGCACTCTCTCCATACCAAGTAGTGATGATTCATTGTTGTGAGAGTGCTAGCGTAGGGCAAGAGTATGCCCCGGATTCTTGGCACGCCACATTGTCAGTAACACATCTCTCTACGTTAAAGGTTATAACATTAACTCAATGTAGATTCCATCAGCTGTTGAGTCCCTGAGACTACATCCTGAATGCTAAGCGAGAAACTGGCATATTATGTCCGTTTCTGAATGCCACACATTAAGAAAGATCTGAAGGCTTTGGAGAGAGTGCAAAAGAGATGAAACAAGATGATCCCCAGGGTGAGAGATTTATGTGGACTGGTGATGTTGTTAGTGTTCTCCTTGGAAGAGAGCAGGCTGTGAAGTGGAGGGAGATTTAAAAGAAAGGGTATAGAGAGAGAAGAATGAAAGATAATTGATCCCATTAGAAGAGGGATCAAAACAGGGTACGTAGAATGAACTATTTGGTAAAAGAACCAAAATCGACATGAGAATTTTTTTTGAGTAGGTGCTTAGCATCTAGAATGCACTGCCAGATTTGGTGAGGGAGGTAAGTTCAATTGAACTGCTCAAAAGAGAGTTGCATAACTATCTGAGAGTGGAATTTGCAAGGCAATGGAGAGAGGATGAAGAATGGGACTAATTGGATTGCTTGTTTGGAACCAGTACAGAGCTGACCTGCTGAATGGCTTCCTGCACTGCAGCAATTTGGTAAACTGATGTAGTTCTGCACAAAACTTACTGGGACTAAAAGTGGGCATATTTAAATTGTTATAGCCTCTGAAATGGCTGACCAAGCTACTCAAACACTTAATCCAAGCACAATAAGACTGCCAGACATCCCACCTGACATAAGCAGAGGTGACATATTCATACATGACAAAGGCTTACCTTGTCCATTTGAGCCTGCAAAGTTCTCTTTGTGAATGTCTGAGGATTGTCCCACAGACATGCATTAGCCTGATATAGATTCTGCAGGATTGAACCTTTCAGCCAGTGCCATATATTCCTCTCTGGTGATCCTTGGGTAGGTACTGCATTTGGCCCAGAACTACCCATTGGCTGTGAAGAGACACGGTATACACTCAGGGTGAAGTGGGGGTCTTCAACTTTGTGTTCTGATCCAGTCTTGTGGCATTAGGTTAAACATTAGGCATGGAAACCTGAGAACAACTAATCATGAAACACAATTTTAGAAGAAGCAGTAGAGCAGGCACAGAATGCACTATTGTGGAGGATTTCATTGTCCATTGCCAAGGTTGGATAATAGGACCACCGCTGATCAATTTGGCTAAGTCCTGAAGGATGGAGCCATTGAAAAAATTTACGCAAGGAATTAATGTACTTGCCCTTATCACCTATCTGCTGAGGTATTTTTCCATGAAAGCTTTGATTGTGCAGATAAATCCCAATCTTTACTGTTCATAATGGCATTAGTTCAGAACAGGAGCAATGGATTAAACTGGGCATCCATGATGTCAAAGACAAGTTTATTGTCATATGCACAAGTGCATGTATGCATAGCTGTAATGAAAAACTTAGTTGCAGCAGCATCACAGGCGCACTGCATCAGATGAGCAGCGTACACAAGGAAAACATCAATTAAGCAATGTTTACAAGAAAGGACACAATTAGAACAAAAAAAAACCCGAAGTCCATTTTAGTGCAAAGTGATCAAAGTGGTAATGGTGTTGCTAAACTGCAGTGATTAGGGTTGTACCAGTTGGTTCAAGAACCGAATGGTTGAAATGGAAGTAACTGTTGAACCTAGTGGTGTAGGTCTGCTGCCTGATGGTAGCTGTGAGAAGATGGGATGGCCTGGATGGCGGGGATATGTCATGCAGCAGAGATTAAACTTGGATGCAAACCTGGTGAAGCTATGGTGCAGGACTGCATGAATGCTGAACAGTGTGCAATAAACAAAATTAAGTGATCCAGTACCAATTGATCTTCACGCCTGTTATATCCAGTCATGTATACTGATGAACACTTTACTAGCGGAGAAGTGCAAGCTCCAAGAACATTCCCACTTTTAGTAATGGCAGAGCCTAGCATGGGAATACCAAAGACCAGACTAACACATTTGCAAGTATCCACAGCCAGAAATGCAGAATGGATCCTTGCCGTTCGAAAAGCCAATATATGCCTGAGCACTGAATACAGTTTGTGTCACCTGACAGCAATCCTGCTGTGGTGCTTGGTGATCTTCCCTTTATCATAAGATTAGAGGTGGGGATGATTGATTGCACGCATTTCACTTCTATTTGAGGACCCTTGGGTGGCTAGCATGCTGCAAGCCCTGGACAACTTTGGGTGTGGGCTGAAATGACCCATAATAAATGTCAGGCAGTGACCATCTCCAACAAGAGATGGTCTCAGCAAGTCCCCTTAATGTTCCAGCTTTGCCATTGCCAAGTCCCCACCATCCACGTCATAGTTATCAACATCGATCAGGAACCTAATTCAACAAGCCACAAGTCTGGAATCCCCAAAGCCTTTCATCCACATGGCACTAATTAGGAGTGTGATATATTCTCCATCTTCCTTGAGATGAATGCAGCTCTTAAAACACTCAAAGCTCAACATCATCTAGATTGTGGCAGACTACCCGATCAACTTAGGATCCACTAATCTAAACATTTACCCAATAACTTGTACAATATATTGGGTGATCATTTCAATATGATGGTGCATGTCATTTAACAAAAAAGTAAATGGATTTATCAAAACCACATATGATGCTTTTACAAGAAAAGGCCTTCTTGCTGTCAAGAGGGGTTGAGCTGGCTTAAAACTGTAGGTTCTGTTAAGAATTGATTTATTTTTGCTTTTTTTTTGGTCTCAAACTCTGTTGCCAATTGTACTCACCTCCCTACCCCCCCCCCCCCCCCCCCCACCTTTGTGAAAGGTGGTGCATTAATGCAAGTCCTTTTTCTTGGATGCAGGGATCCATTCTGGCTAATTATAAATTGGTGTACTTAAGCAATGGCAGGATATAGTTTGTCATTTTGGCATTGCTGCATAAGGATAGAACCTGACCTGACACTGGAACAAATCACAGTGAGCCTCCCAGAAGGAGGTAATTTCACAAAGTCATTTGCTCGTGCCTTGATATATTCCTTGCACTGTAAGAATCTCCCTCTCCCACTATCTTACCTGAATGGCAGTTTCAAAAATGAGCTATGTAGTAACTTTTATCTACCCTGACCAAGTGATTCTTTGTATATTTTGTCTTTTTTCAATGTGTTGATCAAGTCAATTGAAATACCAGCTTTCTGCTGGTGAATAGGACATCTGCTGCTTTTTCTTCCCCTTCCATCACAATTTTTATTCTATAAAGTCAATTTTGAAGGAGAATCAAAAATAGACATGTTGTTTATAAGACATTTTTTGACATGGACTAATTGGTGTATTTTTGCCATCAATTTTTTTTCCAGAAGTCTTCAAAGCAAGGCATTCATATGCCCTTATGCTGAATAAAAACTACAATATGTTTGTATTGTACAATCCAAAACAAAAAAAGTACAATAAAAACTACAGAAGTGGAATGGGCTACTGGCAACGATGGTGGAGGTGGATACGATAGGGTCTTTTAGGAGACTTTTGGATAGATACATGGAGCTGAGAAAAATAGAGGGCTATAGGTCTCTAAGGTAGGGACATGTTTGGCACAACTTTGTGGGCCGAAGGGCCTGAATTGTGCTGTAGGTTTTCTATGTTCTATAATACATTGCAAGTCCAAGCACAGTATGAAAATTTATAAAAGCAGATGTGGTTTGGTGATCATAGATGGGAGTTCATACCTCATCTCTACAAAATATGCTGATACAATCACAGCAACAGTTGCATTTATGTAGAACTCCTGAGAAGAAAAATGCTCCAAAGTGTTGCATGTCTTGGTCTTATTATTTAACTGGCCAACAAAGTAAAAGGTGAAAGTATTTGTTGCAACCTTTACTAAGGCATATTGTTTGCCAGTTTTAATGAGGTTTCAAACACAACTAACCAGCTTCAATGTGATGACTGCAAGCAGCTCTCTCTTGCAGTTGTTTTATTTTTTTTCACCCACTTCACTGTCACTTTGTCACTGCTCCTATTAGTACTGCCTTCTAGACCCTGCTCTTGCTGACATTTTGCCTCTTCCTTTCATGAGTCACTGAAGAAGTGTCTGTCAGGACTCAATGGACTGTGGATGCCTGAATGTTGTTCCACTGTCATTCACCTTGTGACTGGGGCTCAATGTTTATATGTTGGAACTACCCTGACCATGAAGAGACAGATGATCATATCAGCAAATTGTGACTGCAGCGCTTGCCATCTAATGAATTCATTGCAGGAATGCATCGATGCTTCTGCAAAATGGCCTCCTAATCTGCAAACTCCACCACTTAGGGCAAGGACAGCAGATGCATGGGTGCCATCACTTGCAATTGGCCCTTCAAGTTGAACACCATCCTGACTTGGAAATACACTGCAGTTCCTTCATTGTTGCTGCGTCAAAGTATTAACTCCCCATACAATAGGGCTGTGGGAATGCCTTTGCAAAGATTGTAGTGGTTCACCATCACTTTTCGAAGGGCACTTAGGAATAGGTGGTAATATTGTCCTTGTGAGCTGTGGCCATAATTGAAAAAAGAAATGACGAAATCCTTTGGAGAATTGCGGCTACCATTGTATATTAACCTTGAGTATAAGCATTGGGATCACTAGAAACAGGAGCATATCGTCTCACAAACTATGTGCCCCATGAGGTATCTCCTGCTCTTTCTGTGGAAGTGTCTGCAGTTCCCATATTGGCGTTGTCATTTCAGAATCAATAAAACTGGAGTGGAAGCAAGCCATCCTCAACCCCTAGGGAATGCCTGAGGAGAAGGTTGAACAAGTGTCCAGAATGTTTTGGAGGCTTTTTGTTAATGTAAAGTGA
Source organism: Pristis pectinata (assembly GCF_009764475.1). NCBI lineage: Eukaryota > Metazoa > Chordata > Chondrichthyes > Rhinopristiformes > Pristidae > Pristis > Pristis pectinata. The sequence goes on along the minus strand of NC_067410.1, from coordinate 58,937,773 downwards.
ATTGGCTAAAAATTACTGACGTGGAAATGTTAGAGAGGTTGATTTCATCACTTACTCAATTGTCAAGACAAATAAGAATATCTGGTTATGTCAGTTCATTCACTTGGCATAGCACTGGAGTGATGTATAACTAGACCAGGTAGGAGTGAGCAGCTTTCTTCCCTAAAGTTAGTTGTGAATCATGTGGGTTTTGCAATAATTGAGTTTCTTTATTTTGTGATAATCCATACTAGTTTCCAGATCATTGAAATTAGTTCTGCAAATTATTTGTTGGAATTAGAAAAGCTTAAGAACACTTTCCCATTCATCCCTTGCAAATTTAATGACAGTACACATTGATAAATCAAATTGAGTAACAAATCCAAGCAGACCTTTTAAGTGTACTGTTGTGCTGAGAAAAATGATGGTATGGTTAAATAAAACCCTTCAATCTCTTTTGAATTTTACAATTTCACTGAGATATGTTTGAGAATTTTTCCTTTTGAAGATGGTCTCCTGTGTTTAGGCACAGTTACATAAGCAACTCTTTTACTGTTTTCCCACATGATCATTCTTTGAGCCCATGGAGTGAATGTAATCAGGCTGACTGACCATGAAAGGTATCTCTTTCAAGCCACAAACTGCCTGTTATATCCACACTATCTAATAAAGTGTATCTGACGTTTGACTACCTCCTTTCTGGGGTTCATATTGTCCAAAGGAGTTTTAGTGTATCATTGTTGTAATGTGGGAACTGCAGCAGCCAATTTCTATACAAGCTTCCACAAACAGCAAAGTGACAATCAAAGATATCATCTTGTGGTTCTTGAAAGAACACGGGAATTATTTGATTCCTTTTTTTTGTTAAATATTTCTTCCTTGCTCTTCACTATTCACCCATCCTCCTGCCACAAGCCAGGTAATATTGAAGTTCTGATAGACCAGATGTCACCTATCTTGAGATTAGCCCAATTAGAGAAGAAAAAGGACCTTTTGCCTTCCAAATTTCAGTGCCGCATTTGACTGAGAGCCTACAGAACCTATGAAATCACTTATACAGGAAATTGGAAGCATAGGAGTGATATCTGCCATATACAATCGTAGAATTGTTATGACATAGAATGATGCCATTTGGGCAATCAGGTCTGTGCCATCTTCAA